>NW_020664561.1:12760684-12777312 GCF_002925995.2 Terrapene triunguis | reverse complement strand
CACACACACACACACACACACACACACACACACACACACACACACACCTTTCTAGGGGCTTTGGTCCCTGGACCACCTGCATTACCCTCATCCCATTGATTCTCCTGGCACTGGCCTTAACTAGTAAAGGAAAAGACGGCAGCAATTACAGCACACACAATTAACGGGCTTCTAATCTCCAGCCTTGCGTGTAATTGCTGCTGTCAAATACAATTAATGTCTGCCCAAGTTCCCTTCCCAGGGGGACAGCCAGGCCATGACACAGAGGGAGGGAGGGAGTGTCTAAAACTTTAGGAGGGTTTCCATGTTCATGCTGCCTCTCTAACAATCCTTTCCTTCTCAAGTTGTGTCCAGGTATGTCGGAGCATTGTGTAGTGATAGAAGCAAGTGAAGCAGGTTTAGAGGTCCCATGATTGGATTTAAATCTGTGAAATGTGTTCCATAAACTCTCCTGCATCTTGAAACTATACCAGCTTCCTGTGATTCAGTCAGCCCACTTTACTTTTACTGGTATAATGCCAGACCTAGGAGGTTAGCCTGTCATCTTATCTCCTATCATAGCAATTGAGACTGGTGGGATGGAAACTACTGATCATCCCCACATATAATGTAAGGAGGACAAAAGGAGGCAGAGCCTTTTCACTGTGCCTTTGTGACTCTGATAATCTCTCCCCTACCACTACCACCACATGGTGCATGCCAAAGAACCATCCTTTAGGGTAAAGTTCTAGATATCAACATTGTGGAATTCCTCAATCAGTGCATTGAGAAATTGGTGTAGGACAATGTCATGGACTACCATTATTGCTAATGGGGGTTATCCATGTAAATCTACTCCTAGTGGATAGGAAAGTAGACTCCTGAAAGCCTCTGATATTGGCATGTATCTGGATATTGATGCCACAAGATTACCTGAGAGGGTGATAGATTTTAAGAACCAGAGGCACAAACAGGAACTGAAAGAAGATCTAGGAGAAATTCAAGAACATTCACATTTGATGCCTTCAAGACATTAGGCATGGTTTCTATATTGCTACGTTTTACAGGGAATGCAGCCCACAGAAACACTTGTGGATCCCTGGTAAACACTGGGTAAGACTCACTAAGTAAAATGCTGGCTCCATTGAATTAAATGGAGTCAGGATGTCAGCCCATATATTGAAGTGTGGTGCAGTCTATTAAAGAGACTGCATCTATGTTTGTATATTCAAATAAAGTTTGGCATTTAGAAGAAAAAATACTACAGGGTACAGAAACTTACTCAGCTGCCTGGGAGCTGTCACTTGGCTTATTAGCTTCCTGTCCTGTAAACTTGTTGTTTTAATATCCATGGTGTTATAATTTTTAGTACTGATGATCACTGCACAAAATTCTTGATAGTGTGTTCATTTTTTCAATACAGGCTTCCTTCTCAGTCTCCCCTTAGCAGATGCCCCAGCTCTCTTTGTCCGTCACTCTTATGAGCGTAGGGATTACATAATTTCTCCCATGTAAAAAATATAATTAGATTTCAAAGTCTGTGGTATAATGCAATAGTGGATCTTGCCTGTCATTTCCCTGATCTATGCTTCAGCTTCCAGTCTGGTTACACCAAACTCCATGACTTCTAAAGGCTTTGCACTCCTTCAAGCCTTCCAGTACACGCCAGCAAGCAGAGGTGCTAGAACAATTTGTATAGTGGGGGTGCTGAGAGCAATTGAACCAAACTGTAAACTCTGTATATGATGGAAACCACTTCAAGCCAGGGAGTGTGGCAGCAGCTCCAGCACCCCTAGTTCCAGCATCTCTGCCAGTAAGAGCCCAGTTACCTGTTTTGGGGGCTTTGCAGTCTCTTTATTGTGTCTAGTACAAAGTAGTTTTCAATAGCCCTTAGACTTTGTTCTTGATTGGACACCACTAAATGCCTCGCTAGGAACAGGTTTAAATTTCAATCAGGAGATTTTATCATTTCAATGCAATTTTTGTAGTCTGCTTAGTTGAGGTGTGAATTAAAGAATAGCTGTCTTGCAGCTGCAATATTGAGTCCTAAAACGAGCCTGGGTTGGTGGATGGAGATATTACATAGGTATCATGAATATATAAAGTAACATGTCTGTGGTATAAAGGTTTTATTAGCAAGAGTGTGGGATGGTCACAACTGGCAAGTGAAAAGAACAGGAGTACTTGTGGCACCTTAGAGACTAACAAATTTATTTGAGCATAAGCTTTCGTGGGCTACAACCCACTTCATCGGATGCATAGAATGGAACATATAGTAAGGAGATCTATATACACATACAGAGAACATGAAAAGGTGGGAGTTGTCCTACCAACTCTAAGAGGCTAATTAATTAAGAGAAAAAACTTTTGTAGTGATAATCAAGATAGCCCATTACAGACAGTTTGACAAGAGGTGTGAGAATACTTAACATGGGGAAATAGATTCAATGTGTGTAATGGAACTGGCAAGTGATGAGGCCACAGGTGAATTATGCAGGTTATCCAAAATAAGTGCTGATAATATCTTAATGCTACAGCATCATGTATTCTGTATGCTACAGAAGCTATTTTAGAAAGCAAGGTTTTAGTTTCAATTTTTTTTTATTGGGGCTTATTCTCCTTGTAAAGCCCAGGTTGCTTTGGTTACTGGGAGTCCAGTAGCATAGGGCTCAGAGAGAGAATGATGAAAGCAAATACATTAAATAGCTCTCTAAATGTCACCTAAAATAGCTTCTTTTGCACTAGGCAATGTCTTGAGTTTGAAAATTGATATCCTGGGACCTTCCAGGGGTAAAAGCAAGTGTTGTGGCCCACCTGAAAGCTGGGAATCTCCCCTTTTCAGTTATGTAAAGCCCCCATTTTTAGCTCTGTAAAGCCATATGATTTTGGACCTTTAAACATACCACTGGTGCAGGATTGAATATTGACTGTTTAGAGCCTTAAGCCAGGATAAATTTGGAGAGGGGAGGGGTTTTACCATTTTGGGGGAAGAAACAGGAAATATTTAGCAGGGTTTTTTTCTTTTTTTAAAGCGTACATTAGAAGTCATTCAGGGATTTGTGGTGGAGACGTGTTACTGGGTAGAGTACAGGTGAGGCAATCAAAGGTACATGCTAAATGCAATTTATCACCCCCACAGTCATATAAATGTAGGGCTGAAAGGGACCTGGAGAGGTCATCTAGTTTATTCCCCTGCGCTGAAGTATGTATATGTACATACATATTATACATACGTGTTATAAGCAGGCAGAGTTCCCATTGTGTCCTGAACAAAGGTTAGGCCATAGCATTAACTCCTTCCTGGGATGTGGCTTTATGAGTAGCTCAGATTACAATAAAAGTAAATAAACTTCAGCCAAAGCTTTCTCCCTAAGCTAGGCTATTGCTAGGATTTCTCTGTCCCTATTTCAGTCTTAGAGAAAGGTTCTGACCCCTCTTTTATTCCTAGATGAGTTGTGACCAGTGAGGTTCAATCTAACCTTAGAGTGATTGAGCAGCAATTACTTTGCACCTTTATGGAGAGTTTACATTTGAGTTTACGTTGAGTCAGCAGAAGGCACCTGAATTCCTGTATAGAACCCTAGAAACTACGACCTTGTTATGTGTGTATGTATGTTTTTTGTTCTTTTAAACATGTACATCCAAATAAAAAGTGCTTATCTCAAACACTCAGCTCTATTCATGATTTATTTTTTTAAAAATCCACACAAAAATAACAAATCCCAGCAGTTTATCCTCACCCTGTAACTAGTGTTAACCAACCAAGAATTACCACTTAACACTTCCCCATATTCTGCTGGAAGACACTAAGGCTAGGTCTACACTACAGCGGGGTTCCGACCTAAGATACGCAACTTCAGCTACGTGAATACCGTAGCTGAAGTTGCGTATTTTAGGTCGGCTTACCTGGCGGTGAGGACGGGGGAAAGTCGACCGCTGCCGCCGACTCCGCTGCCGCCTGTTGCCGAGGTGGATTTCCGGAGTCGACGGCAGAGCGATCAGGGATCGATTTTACCGCGTCCTCACGAGACGCGGTAAGTCGATCCCCGATAGACCGATTGCTACCCGCCGGATCGGCGGGTAGTGAAGACATACCCTAACTCTCATCCCACTCTCCAAAATCTCAGCAAGATAAGTGAGCTTTATTGTGTGCTCTTAAAGTCAGCAAATGGATGGTTTTTCAGGGAGAAAGTGACCTCTGAAGTCCAGGGCCCCTCAGACAGAGTGTATGTATGTCTGTGTAATATGTAATTTGTTCTTCCTTTTACAGAATGCTTATCATGATAAAACTAGGGCTGTCAAGCAATTAAAAAAATTAATCATGATTAATCGCATTGTTAAACAATAATAGAATACCATTTATTTAAATATTTTTGGATGTTTTCTACATTTTCAAATATTGATTTCAGTTACAACACAGAATACAAAGTGTACAGTGCTCACTTTATATTTATGTTTTATTACAAATATTTGTGCTGTAAAAAACAAAATAAATAGTATTTTTCAATTTACCTCATACAAGTACTGAAATGCAATCTCTGTATCATGAAAGCTGAACTTACAAATGTAGAATTACGTACAAAAAATAACTGCGTTCAAAAATAAAACAAGTTAGAGCCTACAAGTCCACTCAGTCCTACTTCTTGTTCAGCCAGTCACTCAGACAAACAAGTTTGTTTACATTTGTAGGAGATGATGCTGCCTGCTTCTTGTTTATAATCTCACTTTCAGGTGACAACAGGCATTCGCATGGCACTGTTGTAGCTGGTGTTGCAAGATAATTACGTGCCAGAACTGCTAAAGATTCATATGTCCCTTCATCTTCAACCACCATTCCAGAGGACATGTGTCCATGCTGATGATGGGTTCTGCTCGATAACGATCCAAAGCAGTGCGGACTGACGCCTATTCACTTGCATAATCTGAGTCAGATGCCACCTGCAGAAGGTTGATTTTCTTTTTTGGTGGTTCAGGTTCTGAAGTTTCCACATCAGAGTGTTGCTTTTTTAAGACTTCTGAAAGCATGCTCCACACCTCGTTCCTCTCAGATTTTGGAAGGCACTTCTGATTCTTAAACCTTGGGTCAAGTGCTGTAGCTATCTTTAGAAATCTTACATTGGTACCTTCTTGGCATTTTGTCAAATCTGTGTGAAAGTGTTCTTAAAACGAACAACATGTGTTGGGTCATCATCTGAGACTGCTATAATATGAAATACATGGCAGAATGCGGGTATAAAAGCGCCGGAGACATACTATTCTCCCCCAAGGAGTCCACTCAACATTTAATTAATTCTTTTTTTTTTTTTTTTTAAACAAGTGTCATCAGAATGGAAGCATGTCCTCTGGAATGGTGGCCGAATCATGAAGGGGCATAAGAATGTTTAGCATATCTGGCATGTAAATACCTTGCAATACTGGCTACAAAGGTGCCATGCAAACGCCTGTTCTCACTTTCAGGTGACATTGTAAATCAGAAGCAGGCAGCATTATCTCCCTTAAATGTAAACAACCTTGTTTGTCTGAGTGATTGGCTGAATAAAAAGTAGGACTGAGTGGACTCGTAGGCTCTAAGGTTTTACATTGTTTTGTTTTTGAGTGCAGTTATGTAACAAACCAAAAAAATCTACATTTGTAAGTTGCACTTTCACGATAAAGAGATTGCATTACGGTACTTGTATGAGGTGAATATACTAATTCTTTATCATTTTTACAGTGCAGGTATTTGTAATAAAAATAATATAAAGTGAGCCGTGTACACTTTGTATTCCGTGAAATCAATATATTTGAAAATGTAGAAAAACATCCAAAATATTTAATAAATTTCAATTAAAAACAACGAGGAGTCCTTGTGGCATCTTAGGGTATGTCTACACTACCGCGGTAGTTCGACGGCTGGCAATCGAACTTCCGGGTTCGATTTATCGCGTCTGGTCTGGACGCGATAATTCGAACCAGGAAGTGCTCGCCGTCGACTGCGGTACTCCACCTCAGCGAGAGGAGTACCGCGGAGTCGACGGGGGAGCCTGCCTGCCGTGTGTGGACCGCGTCTGAACCGCGGTAAATTCGAACTAAGGTATGTCGACTTCAGCTACGTTATTCACGTAGCTGAAGTTGCGTACCTTAGATCGAATTGGGGTGTTAGTGTAGACCGGGCCTTAGAGTCTAACAAATTTATTTGGGCATAAGCTTTCGTGGGCTAGAACCCACTTCATCGGATGAATGAAGTGAAAAATACAGGAGCAGGTATAAATACATGAAAGGATGGGGGTTGCTTTACCAAGTGTGAGGTCAGTCTAATGAGATAAATCAATTAACAGCAGGATACCAAGAGAGGAAAAATAACTTTTGAAGTGGTATTCCATTGTTTAATAGTGCGATTTAAAACTGAGATTAATTGTGATTAATTTTTTTGAGTGGATCGCATGAGTTAACTGCGATTAATTGACAGCCCTAGATAAAGCCATACTCTTTAGCTCTCTTATCTTTCAATCATGTTTAGACTTTCATGTTGTTAAAGCTCTTAACTGGGTTTGAGCTGCTGTCTCTTTGAAGAGAAGTTGGAGCTGAAATTGTCAGTGAGGCATTGGACGGGTTTTTAATGTGTCTGTCGCTGTATGTTAACCTCTGAACTGGGACACATGACACCTCTTTTATGGTTGACAACAATTTAAAGGTATACATCTTGACATCACATATAAAGGAGTAAGGGGGAGTAGAGAAAAAAATGAATTAATGATGTTAGCAAATATTAGTCCTTATATTTCCATTCCATTCAGAATGAGACTGTCAGGCCTGCAGTCCTCTGGAAAACCCTGGTCAGTGACAGCCAGTCAAGGTCTGATTGCACCTTGAATCAAGCTGGTCTTTTATTGACCAATACAGTGTACTGAAGGAAGAATGAGGACAGGTTGCTGTCTTTATGTTCCAAGAAAGCACTTGCTTTGCTTCTGGAATTCTTGATACTTAGCACGTGTTCTATGGTGATAGTTTATCTGCTTAGTGGAGTTAAGAATGGCAGTGTGTGTACATGCCATGTGGGGCAGGGGATGTCTAACATCTTTTAACACATGCATAAATTAAACACTTTCCAGGAGGAGAGTGTTGCATTGGAAGGGTGACTGGTGGATGTGCTGATTCGGAGAAGCTCTGCTATAGCTTCTGCCAAAAAGGCTCCACACAAGTGGAGTCCCTGTAGGAACTCAGTGCTGCCCCTCAGTAAAGGAACCTGAAGGGAAGGTGGCCATGGGAACACTGCCCTCCCTACCTTGGGGATCAATCCCTGTTGCAGCACAAAAGGCCTTGCTGGTTCGGAGAGATGCAAGGAGGTGCAAACAGCAGAAAGAATCCAGCCGCAGCTGTCCTTTGACTTGCCAAGACATGAAGGCGAAACTGAATTCAAAGCTAAGGCAGATACTTAAGACAGCTAGGGAGCAATGTACAAGAGTTCAGAATGAAAGTGTAAACTTTCAGTGCTCCCCAAAAGCATCTCCTTTGTCTCCTCTCTCTGCCCCCCCATGCTTGTGACACAAGTGCTGTCCACTAACCTTTCTCCTTTGCTGTTTCAAACTCTCATATTTCCCATATCTTTTTAACTACTAACACAAGAGTAACCATCTCCCCACCCATCCCTTTGTTGTATTGCTGTTCCACTCATTATGGCTTTTGTGGTCCTCACCTATTTCCAACTGTTGTGGGGATTTTTCTGTCTGGATGGGATTTAGATTGCAGACTTTCTAGGTCTGGGACCCTGTTATCTTTTAAATAACTGTATAGTTCCATATATACCTGTAGTCCCTCATAAATGAAAAAATTACAAATGGACGAAGTTTGAATTGTGTAAATCTCATTGGCTTCCATGGGAACCACATGGCTAATTAACAATGCATGTGTTTTGAAAATGGAAAAAATAAGGGGAAAATTACAGCTTCCGCTTTGAGATTTTTGGTAGTTTTCAGCATGTGTGGGAGTTGTAATGTTACTTTAAACATTACTTTAGCTGAAGGCCATGGTTTTTCTGTGTGTGTAGGATATGAATTAAAAAGAGTAGCCTTACTCTGAAAAGCAACTGTAAAAATGGCACCTTTTTATTCATTGAACGTACTGTCTGCATATATTTGGAATCCTGTCGTCTGCTCATGTGAGTGACAAAAATAACTTCGTACTATTGTTAGTACTGCAGATCCAACACCATTATGAAAGTGTGAGCTACAGCTTCTGTTCCATTTTCTACGTTATCAAGATTGTTTGCTAAGCTGTACTCAGTTAAACCTTCGTAGTGATAATCAGGATGGCCAATTTCAAACAGTTGACAAGAAGGTGAGAGTAACAGTAGGGGGAAAATTAGCATGAGGAAATAGTTTTTACTTTGTGTAATGACCCATCCACTCCCAGTCTTTATTCAAGCCTAATTTAATGGTGTCCAGTTTTCAAATTAATTCCAATTCGGCAGTTTCTCGTTGGAGTCTGTTTTTGAAGTTTTTTTGTTGGAGAATTGTGACTTTTAGGTCTGTAATTGAGTGACCAGGGAGGTTGAAGTGTTCTCTGACTGGTTTTTGAATGTTGTAATTCTTGACGTCTGATTTGTGTCCATTTATTCTTTTCCGTAGAGACTGTCAGGTTTGGCCAATGTACGTGGCAGAGGGGCATTGCTGGCACATGATGGCATATATCACATTGGTAGATGTGCAGGTGAACGAGCCTCTGATGGTGTGGCTGATGTGATTAGGTCCTATGATGGTGTCCCTTGAATAGATATGTGGACAGAGTTGGCAGTGGGCTTTGTTGCAAGGATAGGTTCCTGGCTTAGTGTTTTTGTTGTGTGGTGTATGGTTGCTGGTGAGTATTTGCTTCAGGTTGTAAGCGAGGACTGGCCTGTCTCCCAAGATCTGTGAGAGTGAGGGATCGTCCTTCAGGATAGGTTGCAGATCCTTGATGAAGCACTGGAGAGGTTTTAGTTGGGGGCTGAAGGTGACGGCTAGTGGCGTTCTGTTACTTTCTTTGTTGGGCCTGTCCTGGAGTAGGTGACTTCTGGGTATTCTTCTGGCTCTGTCCATCTGTTTCTTCACTTCAGCAGGTGGGTATTGTAGTTTTAAGAATGCTTGATAGAGATCTTGTAGGTGTTTGTCTCTGTCTGAGGGACTGGAGCAAATGCGGTATCTTAGAGCTTGGTTGTAGACAATGGATCGTCTGATGTGGTCTGGATGAAAGCTGGAGGCATGTAGGTAAGTATAGAGGTCAGTAGGTTTCCAGTATAGGGTGGTGTTTATGTGACCATCGCTTATTAGCACTGTAGTGTCCAGGAAGTGGAACTCTTGTGTGGACTGGTCCAGACTGAGGTTGATGGTGGGATGGAAATTGTTGAAATCATGGTGGAATTCCTCAAGGGCTTCTTTTCCATGGGTCCAGATGATGAAGATGTCATCAATGTAGTGCAAGTAGAGTAGGGGCGTTGGGGGACGAGAGCTGAAGAGAGATGAAGTTGGTTTTAGCCCACGAAAGCTTATGCCCAAATAAATTTGTTAGTCTCTAAGGTGCCACAAGTACTCCTCGTTTTTTTTTTTTGCTGATACAGATTAACACGGCTACCACATTGAAATCAGTTAATCCTGTGCAAGTCCATTGAAGACACTGGGGTTTCATAGATATTGCAGTGAGATAATTGAGAGATAGTGGGGATACAGGGTTGTCAGGAAGGCTGTGATGTGCAGAATGAAAAGAACCCATCTTGGTAATAGAGCTGTCAGTCAGGGGAAAAAAAACTTTTTTTTTTTTTGGCAAACTCCGCATATATTTTTTAGAAATTCAGAGACCGTAAATATGGAACCCCAAAGTACTGCTTTTATCACTGTGCAGAATAGAACCACGTTTAAGTACTCTGGGTAGGACTCTTTCTTAATTTTTCACCTGCATATGGTTCATATACTTTTTCCTTCATGTGATATGAAGGGACAAATAAAGTTCATGAGTCATGCACTGAATATTCTTGGGCTACATATTAGTTTGTTCCTATTTCCCAAACAATTATAGGAATAAACTTAGACAAATTGAGGCTCTAGCTCTCACATGTATAAGAAAGCCTTTACAATTTAGTTTCCTGATGAATTGCTACCCTTTGTGCCAAATTAATCTGTGGTATAACTCCATTGGCTTCTCTGGGGTTGCAAATGTGATTTATTTGGCCCAAGGAATTTTCTGAGGCACAATTTGTAAAAAGATGATGTATTTTCTAAAGTGTTTTGTGTGTGTGACTGCAGTAAGCAGAAAAGCTTTGTGGGAAGAAGCAAACCTGCTATAGGAGTCGCTTGTTTTTTTTTTTCTTGTTTCCGTCTGAAAAACATGGAGAAACGATTGCTGTCTTTTATCAACATCAGAGAAGAGAGGCTGGCTGTATACAGCATCATGTTGTAGAAATAGCTCTTGCACTAATTAGCAGATGAGCTGAAATTAATTTTCATCCTTATTAATGTGGAAGTAATTGGCGGATGGTGTATGGGTATGAGGTTTTGTGTGAAAGACTTTTTAAGAGGGGCCTTTTGCTGTAAAGAGGCTTAAATCTTTCTCTTTGGGGAAAGGATGTTTTGTGTCACCTTGCTACTCTAATTCTGGGTAGCACTGCTTGACATACAATAGTTTTCATAGCCCCTACCCATATTCCATGATTTTGTAGCTACCTTCCAGTAAATCCCCAAAGCCAGCTATATTCTTTGGTCAAAGACCAGATTTAAGGTGTGCTGGTGATGGAGATCCTTGCAGAAACAGCACTGTATACTTGAATTTAAGATTATGACAAGATCCTCCTGACCAATTTTATTTGTCTTTCTCAACACTCTCTTTCACTCACACACACACACACACACACACACACACACACACACACACACCCATCACCTCTTGGGTGAATTTTTTTAAATGTGAATGCAAGTTTTCATCTCCATATGTGTTTTTGTGATTATAATGTTATTGACACTTGAGAATCCAGAATAAATAATGGGATTTACAATTTGGGACAGAAGAGAGAGAACATATTAATACACATTTCATGTTGTTCTGTAGTTACTATACGTTCACAGATTTTCCTTTCCCCCACACAATAGGCAATTTGTTTGTGTAGCTTCTTCCTTCATACAAAGCATCACACAACACTTCAGAGAAAGATGGAAAATGGTTTGCAAAACTGGACTCAGGGCTCTTACAACTAGAAAGGGGGAAACCCCATACTGGTATGGCGATTAGAATAGAAAAGGGATGAAGTGATAAATGGTAACATTGAAAGTAAATACTCTTCAAGCCGCAGTTAAGGGAGCCTGAAAGAAGAGAGGATCTGCTAGGGCTGTGGTACTGAAGGTAATTAATGATTACAAAATAAGATCACCTCCCATATGGAATATGGCAAACCATGGTCTAAAATGCATTCTTAAATTTTATTAGTTATTTGCACAATTGGGATAAGAAAAATGTATTTAAAAAAGGACTAACTATTCAACTGTGTTTGCACGTTAAACCAGTCCGTGGAGGGTGAACAGCCCTCTCGCTATCTTGGAACAAGGATAATCATTATTAACACAGTGTTTTATGTACCAGTCCTTTAGAACCTTACAAGTCCAGAGGGAATATGTCTTTGTGAAACATATTAAAGGAAGATAGCAGAATTCCGTACTTCAAAGCCAGCCTTAAGAAAATAATACCATGGTTCAGCAAGGTTCTTAAGCATGAGAGTAACCTTAAACACAAGTATTCCCATTAAAATCAATGGGACTATCTATATGTGTGAAAGTTGGGTACATGCTTAAGTACCCTGCTGAACTGAGGCCATAAAAAGAATAGGCAAAATACATTATAATGATCACTACTTACTAAGAAGGAACAAATGCAACCAACAGAGAAATATAAATAATCTTAAACATACTGATTGTGCAGCTGGTTTCTTATAACTCTTCCAGGGTGTAGGTTTGTTGACCATGTTGACCTTGGAGTGCTGGGAGCTAAGAGTTTTGTGGTTTATTCTGAATTTGGAACACTTTACAAATTAAAAACACTTTAAAAAGAGACAATTTTTGTCCTTTTTAAAACAATGGATAGTAAATGCTGTACAGATTAGTGTGCTTGGTTAGTAGCATTCTCGTGTCTGGTCTAGAATGTCAGAGGGTCTAGCCTCATACCAGGACTTGGGCTTCCACCCAGTGTTAAGACCTCTTTCAGGCATGGACTGTCACTTACTGTATATCTGTACAATACATTGGCTAGGCAGTTTTTAACAATGTGCAAACATGATGACAGATGTAGCTGGATAACAAATGACAGGAAAGAATTTAGGAGAAAATGTCTCTTGATCATCTGTAGTGAAAATCAGAGAAGCTTCCATTTCTTAATTGTGTGTGTTCACTCTGCAGTGTTTTCTCCATATTAGAAATTCAAGGAATAATGGTACAACCTCCTCTTACCATTAATGGGACTATTCATATAAGTGGGAGTTAGCTAGGGTTACCATTCGTCCGGATTTTCCCGGTCATGTCCGCCTTTTTGGGTTAAAAATAGCGTCTGGGGGGAATTTGTAAATAGCTACAAATGTCCGGGATTTCCCCTGCATGCAGAGCGCGGCAGGGCTGCAGGAAATTCAGCTGCTCGCATGGGGCTCCGGCAGTCAGAGCCCTTCCCCCGCAGCTTCAGATCAGCTGCCGGAGTCCAGCCCAGCCAATGTAGAGCTACTCCCCTCCCCTCCCTCCCTGCATTCTCAGATCGCCCGCCGGCCGGCCGGGCCGTTCGCATCGGGCCTCGGCAGCTCCTCCTCCTCCCCCCCTTCTCCTCCTCCCCTGCTCCCCCTCCCCTGCTGCCCCGCGCCCCGCTCCGGCAGCACTGTGCGGGGGCAGGGACCGGGTTGTGTGTTGCGCTGGGGAGTGCAGCCACGTGTCGGGCTCCGCGTGGAGCCCGAGATGCTGTTCTGAGCGGCAGGGTAAGGGGGCCAGGTGGCTGGAGAAGGGGTAGGGGGTTTCTGGAGGGGGCAGTCAAGGGACAGAGAGTAGGGGAGATTGGTTGAGTCAGGGGTTCTGGGGGGGGCTGTCGGGGCAGGGGTGTGGAGAGGGGTTGAGGCAGGCAGGGAGCAGAGGGGGTTGGATGGGTTGGGAGTTCTGGGGGTCCTGTCAGGGGGTGGGGAGCGGTTGGATAGGGCGTGTGGGAGTCCCAGGGGTCTGTCTGGAGGCGTGGGTGTGAATATGGGGTGGGGGTATGGATAAGGGTCGGGGCAGTCAGGGGACAGGTAGGGTCCTAGGGGGGCAGTTAGTGGCAGGGGTCCCAGCAGGGGGCAGTCAGGGGACAAGGAGCAGGGGGGGTTGGGGGTTCTGAGGGGGGTAGTCAGGGGGTGGGAAGTGGGAGGGAGTGGATGGGGCGGGGCTAGAGCGGGGCTCTTCCCCCTTTCCCCCCCAGTGTCCTCTTTTTTGATTGTGGAAATATGGTAACCCTAGAGTTAGCAGGCTATCAATTGCCGGGCAGTTAAGCTGTCCCTCCCCCACACTGCCCTGTGCTGCTCCTGCCCTCTGCCTTGGAGCTGCTCCTGGGAGCCTCTTGCTTGCTGTGCAAGGGTGGGAGGGGGAAGAGGGGTACTAATGTCAGGGTGTCCCCCTCACCCCACTCCTGCCGCCCGCTCCGTTACCCCATCTCCATAGAGCAGCGGGGGGACACGACAGGGCTCAGGACGGAGGGAGCTTGCTGGCAGCAGCTGCTGTCTCAACTTGCTGATCTATTTAAAAAGGCACTATACTTAGAGGGGCATCAGCATGCTTAAAGGGGCAATGTGTGTGTGTGTCTCTGTCTCTCTCTGCCATGCTGTCTCCCCTCCCTCCATTCGTGCTGCCTTGTAGAGTGTGAGGCTACATTAACTACAATGTGTTAACTCTTGAGGGCTCAGCCGAGTGCTAGTTCATCACTTAGCAGTAAGGCATTCCCTGGGAAATATCCCAGGAACCTAACCCCCCCCCCCCATTTACATTAATTCTTATGGGGAAATTGGATTCACTTAACATCATTTCGCTTAAAATAGCATTTTTCAGGAACATAACTACAACATTAAGTGGTGAGTTACTGTATTTTTTTAAATAAGCATGTTTGCAACAAAACGTTGCAGTATTATGATAGTTTCACTTTCAGGCTTTCCTGTACTAACTAGTCTGTGCTGAGAGAAATGCAGAAAGTAAACATATAATTAAAAGTCAATTAGATTTTTTAAAATTTCATTTCAAATAATGTCAGGTGCTGGTAGCAATAGAGGTAAGGAAACCTGTGTTTCAGAATTTTTAATCTTTAATGAATCTGTAAACTCGGGGGTTGTACCTGATGACTGGAGAATTGCTAATATAGTTCCTGTTTTTGAAGAAATGGAAAAAACATGATCTGAGAAACTACAGGCCTGTTAGTTTGACCTCAATTGTATGGAAGGTCTTGGAACACATTTTGAAAGAGAAAGTAGTTAAGGACATAGAGCTTAACAGTAATTGGAATAAAATGCAACATGGTTTTGCAAAAGGTAGATCGTGCCAGACCAACTTGATCTCCTTCTTTGAGAAGATAACTGATTTTTTTAGACAAAGGAAATTCAGTAGATCTGATCTAATCTACCCGGATCTCAGTAAGGCATTTGATACAGTTCCACATGGGAAATTATAAGTTAAATTGGAGAAAATGGGGATTAATATGAAAATTGAAAGGTGGATAAGGAACTGCTTAAAGGGGAGACTACAACAGGTTATACTGAAAGATGAACTGTCAGGCTGGAGGGAGGTTATTAGTGGAGTTCCCCAGGGACTGGTCTTGGGACCAATCTTATTTAACATTTTTATTGCTGACCTTGGCGCAAAAAGTGAGTGTGCGCTAATAAAATTTGCGGATGCCACAAAGTTAAGAGGTTTTGCCAATACGGAGGAAGACCGAAATATCATACAAGAAGATCTGGATCACCTTGTATACGGGATAAAATTTAATAGTGCAAAGTGCAAGGTCATGCATTTAGGGACTAACAACAAGAATTTTTGCTGTAATCTGGGGATGCATCAATTGGAAGTGACAGAGGAAGAGAAAGACTTGAGTGTATTGTTTGATCACAGGATGACTATGAGCTACCAATGTGATGTGGCCACGAAAAAGCCTAATGAAGTCCTAAGATGCATCAGGCAAGGTATTTCCAGTAGACACAGGGAAGTATTAATAGCATTATACAGGGCAATGGTGAGAACCCATTTGGAATACTGCATGCAATTCTGGTCTCTCGTGTTTCAGAAAGATTAATTCAAATTGGAACAGGTGCAGAGAAGGGCTACTAAGATGATCTGAGGAATGGAAAACCTACCTTATGAGAGGAGGCTCAAAGAGCTTATCTTGTTTAGTCTAACCAAAAGAAGGCTGAGGGGAGATATGATTGCTCTTTATAAATACATCAGAGGGATAAATACCAGGGAGAAAGGAGTTATTAAATTAAGTGCCAATGAGGACACACAAACAAATGGTTATAAACTGGCCATCAACAAGTTTAGGCTCGAAAGTAGGTGAAGGTTTCTAACTATCAGAGGAATGAAGTTCTGGAACAGCCTCCCAAGGGGAGCAGTGAGGGCAAAAAACCTACCTGGCTTCAAGACTGAGCTTGATAAGTTTATGGAGGGGATGGTATGATGAGACTTCTACAATGGCATGTAGCCAATTATGACTGCTAGCAGCAAATATCTCCAACGGCCAGTGATGGGAGACTAGCTGGGGAGGGCTTTGAGTTACTACAGAGAATTCTTTCCCAGGTATCTTCCTGGTGGGTCTTGCCCACATACTCAGAGTCTAACTGATCGCCATATTTGGGGTCAGAAGGAATTTTCCCGTGGGTCAGATTGGCGGAGACCCTGGCGGGTTTTCACCGCCTTCTGCAGCATGGAGCACAGGTCAATTGCAGGTTTAAACTAGTGTAAATGGTGGATTCTCTGTAACTTGAAATCTTTAAATAATGATTTGAGGACTAGTAATTCAGCCAGAGGTTAAGGGTCTATTACAGGAGTGGGTGGGTGAGGTTCTGTGGCCTCTAAAAGGACCTGATTTTCAGAGAACCTTCTGAAAATCAGGCTACTTCAAGGTGTCTAAAATTGGGTACCCAAAATCACTAGTCATTTTTGAAAATGTAGGCCTTAGACTATATATTGAGCCATCAGTATTCTAATTGTTCTTTTCTGTCATGGTAGAAATCATTCAGAATCCTACAGTTCTTTGGAGTAAATCACTTGGAAATGCTACCCATTATAAAAATTAATTTAAATCTATATAAAATAGATTTATAAAGGTGAGTCTAGTAACCAGGGCCAGTGCAACCCATTAGGCGACCTAGGCGGTCGCCTAGGGCACTAGCATTTAGGGGGCGGCATTTCGGGTCCTTCAGCGGCGGCCGCCCCGATCGTCAGCGGCATTTAGGCGGAGGGAGCTGGGGCTGGGGAGGGCGCAGGGAGGGCCGCCTGCAGCAAGTGGGGGGAGGGGGGCGGCACGCAGGGGAACTCCCCGCCCCAGCTCACCTTTGCTCCGCCTCCTCCCCTGAGCACGCCGCCCTGCTCTGCTTCTCTCCTTCCCAGGCTTGCGGCCCCAAACAGCTGATTGGCGCCGCAAGCCTGGGAGGCGGGAGAAGTGGAGCGGCG
>NW_020664561.1:12737664-12760584 GCF_002925995.2 Terrapene triunguis | reverse complement strand
GGGGGGGGGGGGGGGCGCAAGGTGGAAGTTTCGCCTAGGGTGCGAAACATCCTTGCACCCGCCCTGCTAGTAACATGACATTACGCTGCCTCCCAAAGGATTAGCACTTCGGTCCTAAGTGGCCAAGGCTGAGAGCGCTGTGCAGGCAGTGGACTCATTCTTGTGAGGAGGGAGGGAGGGAGGGAGAGAGAGAGAAGGTGCCTTGTTGTGCCTCTCAGGAGACTCCCTCTGGACTGTGCTCAGAATAGCATTGATTGATTTTTGGAGCCCTGAGATGTAACAGAGATATGAAGCATTTGAGCATGGTGATAGGGAAGAGAGAGGAAGGATCCTAAGGAACCATTCCCCTCCATGCCCTTAAAAAACAAAGTTACAGCATGAGGCATACTGAGTCTGAAAGCCATGTCACTCTACTAATTCTTTCTTTCAGACACCAGAGAAAAGCGGAAAGGAAGGAAAAACTGGGTTTGGAGGCCCAGTTGTCAGCTCGCTGTATCAGGAAGAAACCATCAGGTGACTGTCTCTTCTGGTCTTTTTATCACTGATATGTTTTCAGTTTAACTTACTTTAATTTTTCTAAGCATTTTTTTTAACATCAAACAAGTGTGGTGGCAACTCCAGCTGGATAATAAACAACAGAAAAGAACTTTTCAGGTCCATAGTCATTTAAATCAGTAACTGTCTGTATTGCTCCCAGGTACTAATCTTCCCTAGCATGAGATGTAGGAGTGGGAGAATGTCTTCTGCCTTGCTATTACACAGCTCAAGAGGGCAATATGTGTTTATCAGTAGTTATCCAAAAAAGTGTTTTTTCAAAATACAATTATTTCTTTGAATAATACTGAATTTGTGTATAGCAATTAAGATTTTATAAGTGGACACTGTACACCTTCATTGGGAAGCCCTGTCTTACATCAAAGTTAAATTCTTCCCTCTCCTGCTTGCATAGCAAAAATGCAGTTATTAAGCAAGAATGGCTGCTGTTTGACAACTAAGATACTTCTGAACTAAAATATAAAACAAAATTAAATGTAAAATAGATGAGAATGAAACATTAAAATTCAGGGTAAACCGGAAAAAAGTCAGCAAATGCAAAATTAAAGGTTCTTACAGTGGTGTTTGCTCTCTCACATTGCAAGCATGTAGTTATGTGTGTTTTCTCTTTCTGTTTTGTTATGTATCTTGCATCATTTTGATCTCAGGAAATCAAAATATAAGTGATCTTTGACTTTCTAAAATATCTCAGTTTCAGTGGGAAGTATTCTAAAGCGTTTAACTGTAACATGGCATTTGTGTGATTTGCAATGAAAAATAACTCATAAATGGATGATTCCAAAGTGCTGTACAGGGCACTGAGCTGGATATTGATAGTGTTGTGTTTGAACAAGCAAACCCACAACAATTTTGCACTCACCGGTAGTTCAAACACTTCCTTGGGCATTGCATCCTATTTTACTGAGAAATGAACAAGCTGGCCAGGACTCCAGGGTTATCTCTCTATTCTTTTCAGAAAGAGCCAACAGATCTTTAACTTCCATTTAGACATTCACCAAAGATGGACAGATGTGACCTTGGTTTGCATATCATCTGAAGAATAGCACTTCTAGATGCCGGCAAACTGCTCTACTTTTGTCTTGTTCTGCCAACATTAGGTCTGAACCCAGGTCCTTGAACTCATGACCACCTGACCTAGAGATAAAAATGCTACTCACTGAGCCACAGTGGCACATTAGACACTTAAACCAACTAGTCAATGCTGGGTGTTGAGCTTCAAGTAGGTTTAACTCCATAACCCTGTCAGAGTAGTAGGCTGCATGGATTACTGCTTCTCTTATTCTCCCCTCTTATTCTTGTGGTTCATCATATATAGTAGTAGTAGAAAATATAATTCTAGTTGGTTTAAGTAGTCTAAATCTCTTTTTGGTACACATGGAGCAATGGGTTTTTTGTTTTTTTCCCCAGGAATACTTCATTCACATAGAATTTACAAATAAATGCAACAATAAATATTTTTCAAATATAAAATTTACCCTGAGGAATGTTTTCTGCAATACATCTAATAATACTAAGCAGCATGCTAGTGGTTGTGCTTCCAGAGTGTTCTTCTTGACCTTTTACAGAATATTTTTATTTCTTGCACACACAAGTTGTACCATTTTAATTATACTGGTATAAAGTGGTACAGCTCCAAGTGTGGACATAGTTATACTGGTATATGTGTGCTCATACCTGTGCATCTTATTTCCCTTTGCATATGGGCATAAATTATCTTGGTACAACCACATTTATAGCAACATCCACACTAGGGATTGTACCAGTATAATTATATTGCATTCATTTTCCTAAGTGACATAGTTATAACAATAAAAAAATTGTGCATAGACCAGGCCTAAGAAAGATGGCAGTGGCATATTAGGCAAGTGAAGACATGGAAGCTTGACCATTGATTTGTATCAAGGTGACACAGTAAAGTGGGGTTGGTACTGGGTAGCATCACCTTGCCTGAGAATTTGAGTGGTTGGGGGTTTTTTGTTTTTTTTTAGGACATCTTGTATGCGAAGGGGAAGAATCAAAATACATTCTGTAAATTTTCTGTTCCATGGATGCTCCTAGTTCTAGATTCTTATGTCTTGCCCTTGTGTCAAATGTTCAGTGACCAGCCCTGTTTTTAAAATGTGAATGCAATTATACAGTATGGTGAAATTTGTATTTTCCTACTGCACACCAAAGGCAGTAATTTCTTTGCAGTGTTCAATTTCATAGGCAACTATGTGCAGATAATGTGGTGTTTCTCAGTGCAAGACACACAAGCCTATTGTGGAAGAGCTGTAACTGGTTGTGGAGTTGTATGGGGAAAAAGAACAATTTAATGCCCTGATCTAGCAAATACTTAAGCACAAACTTAATTTAAGCACATAAATTAGTGCCATTGACTTTGGTAGGGCTAGTCACATGCTCAAAGCTAAGCACATATGTAAGTATTTGCAGAGTCCTAACATATGAAAAAAAGTCAACTCATGTAGAATATGCATTTTATTGAATCCATCATCATCATCATCATCATCATCATCATCATCATCACCACAATATAACTCTCACCAAACTTAGTTTCTGTCTAGCCACAAGAAGCAAAAAAAAATTACAGAATGTCCTACCATATGCTCCCTAGAATTCAACTGCTGCCAAAGACATAGGGGAAAGGGAAGCTCTGAGCTAGCCAAAAACCAAAGTCAGTGCTTCTTACATAACCAGTATCTAGACTTGTACCCGGAAACAGACTGGGTACCAGTGGAGAATGCAGGTGTTTACTTAAGAGGCAGGTACTGCATTCTGCCCTGTCAGAAGCTTCTGAATGGCCTTCAAAGGTAGTCTTAAATAGAATGTATCACAATAGTCCTGCCTGAGGTGACACAGGCTTGTTTATGTGCCAGGAAACCAGAATAGAGATGAAAAGTTGCAATCTCCATGGTCAAATGCAGATGGTACAAGACACTTCAGGCTATCAAAAACATGTTTTAATAGTTACCAAAGGTAATGAGAATCAGCCTTTCTTTAGGAAAATAGCTAAAAAGAATAAATGCAAAACAAGATTATAATTGGTTATTTTAAATCAGGGTGTCCTGCTTGCTGATTTAAATCATGATTAAAACTTGGGATTTAAAGTGATTTAAATGAACCTACTCTGCCACCAGTATCCCCTTTATCTTCAGAACTATCCAAACAAGCCATCTAGCCTTCATCCAGGACCCTAACTTCGCTAGCATGCTTGGAAAAGAAAGGAATCCAGTTTTAATGAGAAGACAGACGTGTAGCTGAGTATAATAAGCAAATGGCTCTGAAGCCCAAAACCTCACCATCTTGCCAAGCAGCATCCATATATACTCACTGACCAGAAACTGAGTGACAAGATGGAACCCTTCAGGAGTGCTGGAACAATTTTTATAGTTGGGGCACTGAAAGCGGAAACCATGTATTGAGTTGTTAGTACTACTTCAAGCCCGTACCACTGAAGCCCATGGTAGCCTGCATGCAATATCCATATGGGAAAACGAGCTGTTGCCCATCACAACCTTTTGTCTTCTCAAGAAGAAACGAATGGAGCAACAATAAATGAATCCCATTGTGACATTGCACTCCATATGATGTTATGAAAATATGCTAATGGTGTGAATATAATGTAACTGGAATATGCTTCATGCAAAAGGTCTCTTGTAAGGTATCATTATAAAGCTTATAAGCTACTGAGTGTGGTCATCCTATTTTTATATAAGTGTATCATTCTTGTATCTGAAACTAGAAATATGAAATATAACTCTGAGGTCCTATTGTAATTATGTAAAGTGTGAGCCATTAATGGTAGTTTGGAATCTTGATGGCTCCCATCAACTAGGACAATTGGTTGTAAATGGCTCTGTTTACTTGCAAGCCTTCCTGTGAGTCAGGCCAGGAAGAATGGAGGCTGGGGGTCTCACAGAACATGTGACCATGTCACCTGGTACTGGAATCCATCTTAAACTGGGTGCTTTTCCATTTAGAAGGAGGGGTGGGGACCCAGAGAGACAAAAGATTCCCGCCTTTTGCCAAAGCTATATAAGGGGGTGGAACAGAACAAAGGAGGTTCCAGTCATGAGAAATCCCCTACTTGCCACCTGAGCTGGAGCTAATAAGCTTACCGGGGAAAGGATTGGGCCCAGACTAGGAAGGAGTCCAGTATGTCAAAGAAGCTTATTGGAACATTTCTGAGGGTGAGATTTTATCTGTAATCAGTTTCTTAATGTATTAGGCTTAGACTTGCATATTTTGTTTTATTTTACTTAGTAACTTACTTTGTTCTATCTGTTATTACTTGAAACCACTTAAATCCTACCTTTTATACTTAATAAAATTACTTGCTTATTAATTAACCCAGGGTAAGTGATTAATACCTGGGGCAGAAAACAGTTGTGCATATCTCTCTATCAGTGTTACAGAGGGCGGACAATTTATGACTTTACCCTGTATAAGCTTTATACAGAGTAAAACGGATTCATTTGGGGTTTGGATCCCATTCGGTGTCTGGGTGCTGGAGACAGGAGCACTTCTTAAGCTGTTTTCAGTTAAGTCTGCAGCTTTGGGGTGCGTGTTTAGACCCTGGGTCTGTGATAGAGCAGACTGGCATGTCTGGCTCAACAAGGCAGGGTTCTGGAGGCCAAAACTGGCAGAGAAAACAGGCTCAGAGGTAGTCTCAGCACATCAGGTGACAGTCCCAAGGGGGTCTCTGTGACCGAACCCATCACACCCATCTGCTGTTAAAAGGAGTTGAAGACAAATCAACAGTACTTTGTGATCAGCTGTATCAGAAGCTGTTGAAAGATCTAACAGAATCATCATGGACTAATGTACGTCAACAGAAGGTCATCAGCTAAAGAAATAAAGCCAGTGTTTTCAAATTGAGTATTTAAAGGTGTGCATCTAAATCCATATTTAAGTGCCTAGTATAGAATCAGGTGTCTAGTTTTAGGCACTCAAGTTTGAAAATGTTGGCCGATATGCAATTGCCTTGTCGTGTCCAGGACTAAAGCCAGACAAGGATGTAAGAAGCTAGAAGAGTTGAGCTGTTGCTGGTGTTGGTTTGTTCCAACTTTCTCAATGATTTGCCTCAAAGGGAAGATTTGAGGCAGAATGGAAAAACAGAAAAATATTAGGCCAAGCCTACGTATACAAACATCAACTGATTTAACTCAGCCAGTTTCTAAACCGATTTAAGAATGTCCACACAAGGAAATTGCACTCCTTTATTTAGATCAGTTTAGAAACTGATTCAATTAAACAATGTATTTATATGTGTGTAGATTAGCCCTAAATAACAAAAGTAGGTTTCTTGTGGTAAGGATTAGCTTTTATCTGTTTGGGGGTGGTATTGTCCTCCCGGAGGAGGCATTAATAATCATGACAATAATGAGCAGGAGTGCCCCCCCAATGTAGAACAGTTGCTGCCACACTACATTGTTGAGATCACAAACCCCCAGGGTAGGAACTGTGTCTCCTTTTCTTTGTTTGTAAATTGCCAGGCACACTTTGGGCATTATAGAAAAATAACACCCATTGTTGAATCGTGGTAGAACTGGAAGTTTCCTCTTGAATGAAGAGGAATTTTACATTTTAAATTTTCTGTGATTCCAAACCCTGTGAAATAATATTAGTGATTGTGATGTTTCCTGTCTTCATATAACACAAGCATTATTTCCATCTTCTGTTTTCTAAACTCTCCTTACTAATACAAAATTGAACTCATTTGTCAACAAACAGTTGCAATTGAAGCTTCAGAAGCTTGGTTAATAAACGCTGAAGTAAGTTTGCCTGCTATGTCACCAGCAAAAAATCTTTTATGTAAGATACAAAATGAGGGACCACATCAAAAATACTGTAGAACTGCAAATAATCACTGTACATTTTTTGCTGTTTGATATTTTTTATATCAGCAAAAAGTAATTTACATCTTAGTATTTCCAGCAACAGGTAAGTGGAAGCATTGTCATTGCAGAGACTGGCCAGGAATCTGAAAATAATTTAATGCTGCTATGTGGCTACTTTTTTTCATTTAAAATAAATAGTTCCTCATAGATGTGCAGGCAGGCAACTTAACTTAGTGGCAGATGTGTTTCTTGAGCATTGGTTTTCTCAGATTTCAGTTTCCTGATTCATCATTTCTGAATGAATAAATTAAATTAGAAATACAAGTTTGATAACACTAAAAATCTGTGAACCGAGTTAAATTTGGATTGTAGCGAGGGATATTTAAGAAGGATGCCCTTTTCTAACAAAAATCCCCACCTGGCATGTTCTGAGGGAAAGAGGGGACTTCTGAGCTCTATGTACTTCCTAGGAGGCCCTGATTTAATGGCTTAGGGTATAAGGTTAGGAACTGGACATAGAGCAAGAACTAAAATGTCAGCAAATGATGGGCTACACTTTCTTATCCCCGCCTTCTCCTGTGCAAAGATTTGATAGTCCCCATCATGCTTTGTAGTCCATCTGATGCCACATAAACCATCAGAATTTTATTAATCCCCTGAAGAGAGGCAGCCATCTGGCCCCCACTGTGCTAGACCACACTAGGGCAAAACTGGAATGATTGATGGGCTCTGGAATTGATTAGTTGTTCTGAGAGACAAATGAACTGTTTTGGCAGAAAATACCAGAGGTCACTGCATGTGGTCAGACACAAAGGCCTGCGGAATTTTAAAGAGTTGCTTCCACCATAGACTTGTAAAGTTGCTATTTCTTCACAATAATGGATTTTGAAAACATCCCAGTGATTTAAGAGTGTGTGTGGTGTTCTTTGGGAATGCGTTAATCTTAACTGATCATAAAACTGTAGAATTAAGTATCAAAATTAGACTGACTGACTGTTCTTGGTTCGTTGGCAATTAAGGGCTCTTATTGGTATGATGTGTGTGCATGCAGAATGGATGCAGCACAGTTGTCTGTCACTCACACAAATGTTGGGCTATAAATTCCCTCTGAAAGAGCTCCTCTGATTGGAGAAAACCAAGCAAGCTGCAGCATGTACAGCCCTATTGCAAATAAGAGCAATTGCTCAGAAACAAAACACCCACCAATTTAGGCAGGCTTTGGGTGTTTTTTTTTTTTTTTTTTTTTTTAACTTAGTGTTGTTTAGACACTCCCCCTTTCATATGACAAATGTTACTTGTAATGAGAATATGGTTTTAAGGCTATTGAACTGACATTTTTGTTGGTTTGCTCTAGGTTTTAGTGCACCCACTTCTGCCCTCCCCAACCCCCCCATATGGCTTGAGTTGATTTTCAAATCTAAGCTAGCAAAGGACATCCTTAGGCCATGGTCCTCTGTCACAGGGAGAAATGATATTGTTAAATGGCAGCCACTGTTTGGGTTTTAAACTGCTGCTTCTCATCCTACAATGCTGCTAATCTACAAAATTGCACGTGCATTTTTGTGAGGGGTAGGGGAATTGGATGACACATGTCTTATTACGTCCGGAATGCTCTCTGAGGACAGCACACTAGTGTGCAGGCAAGTGGGCAACACCTCCCCAGAGGAAACCTGACTCTTCAGAATAAACTTGAGTTATGGATTTATTCAGCCTGTAAAACCTCAGCTGGCATAAATAATTGAGAAAGCAAAGGTTTGTCTGTGGTGCATACCTCGGGGACACATGCCTGCCTCCCTTCCTCCCACCACCTTTTCTTATGAAAATGATCCCAGTTGCACTGATAAATAATAACAACACCAAGCAATTAAAAGCTATGGGTGGCTGGAGAGAGGAGAAAAGGTTCAGTTAATGAGCTTTTCCTCTTCCTGTGCCCAGGAGAGCCTCCAAAGTGATGAGGCGATTAAAGCGAAGAGATAATTATAGATTATGTGAAAATGGGTCCCTTGGGGTGAGAGGGCCTTGACTTAAACAGTAACTGTTGCAAGTGTCTCCTGGCTCCCATGGTCGCCTACCTCTGTGCTTCATTGAGCTTCAGTATGCTCAGCGGCACTGTGCCAAGCAGACAGGCAAAGCCACCTGTTTGCAGCACACAGGCTCTTCCTGGGCAAGGTGGCGTGCTTCAACCAAATCTTTCTGCACAAAGCCATTTTCGATCAATTCACAGAAAGGGGGAAGGACACTGATAGTGATGGAGCATGAGCATCTGTTTGCTGCTTTGTTTTAAAGATGGCCTGCAAAGGCGGAGAAGACTGGGTGTTGCTTTTTCTGATGTAGAAAGGTCTGAAAGCCCGGGAAGAAGAAGTTCCATATACTTTTTTTTAACATAAGAAATTTAAGTATTTTCTATTCTTTTTTTCCCCCTGGAAGTCTCTATGGATGACTAGAGAGCCAGTATGAGGAAGTAAAGCAGGGATCTCAAACATGCGGCCCGCAGTGTTATTTGCTGCAGCCCGCCAAGCTCCCCATGCCCCCCGCACCAGAGTTATTTCTTCTTCGAGTGATTGTTCACGTCCATTACACATTAGGTGTGCGCGCGCCGCGTGCACGGACGTCGGAAACTTTTTCCCTCAGCAGCTCCCGTCGGGTCGGCAGGGCCCCCCCCCCTCCTGCCAGAGCAGCACCCCGCTCTAGCGTATATATATCCCTGCGGGCCCGACCCTCCCTCAGTTCCTTCTTACCATCCGTGACGGCGTTGGAACAACTCTGTCTCTCGCATGAGAGTGTCCCTTAGTGTTAGTTGTTAGTGTTACTCTTAGCAGTTATCAGTTCTTTAGTAGCTAGTGTTAATCTTAGCAGTTATCAGTTCTTTTAGTAGTAGTTAAGCTCCTTTGTGTTAGGTGTTTGGTCAATCCTGACACCGGCCCTGGGCGGCGGGGCATGCCGCACGCCCAAGGCTTCAAGGCTTGTGCCACGTGCCGCAAGCCTATGCTGATAAGTGATCCCCATGACTCGTGTCTCCGTTGCCTGGGGGAAGCACACCAAAAAGAGCACTGCAAGATCTGTAAGGCCTTCAAGCCCAGGACTAAGAAAGAGAGAGACTTTCGCCTTAAGCAGCTGCTCATGTAGGCTGCATTACAGCCCTCCACTTCGGCACAGCAGGCCGCGGCACCGTCAACTTCGGTGCGGAGTGCCCTGGCATCGGTTCGTGATCCGGCGCCGGTGGGGCACCCTAAGCCTACGGCACCGACACAGCAGGACTGCCCCCGGCACCGGTCATCTTCGCCGGCAAAATCGAAGGGCCAACCCAAGGCCCGAGGACGCTCCCCACATAAGAGGGCAGCGCCCGCGAAGACCTCGAGTGCGCCTAAGGGCGTGGCGGCCCCAGGACAGATCCCGGTGCTAGTGGCTCCGGTGCCAAAAGGCCCGTCGAGCCCCGGGATAGGAGCATTGAGTGAGGAGGAAGGGCTGGAGGAGCTTTTGGAACAGCCCTCCACCCCGGACACATTTGAGGCAGCAAAGGACCTCATCGTATTGTCCGCTGAGAGCCCCCTCCAAGCCAAGGATAATCTGCCAAGACTGCCATCCAGAGGCAAGCCGGCAATGGTGCGCCCATCACGGTCACCATCTCGGCACCATTCACGGCGCCGATCCCCGTCGAGCTCTGCCTCGGTGGACTCCCGGCTACCCTCAGCGCAGAGGGCCGCACAGCCTTCGGGCCCGAATAAGCGCCCGGCACCGACCCAGCAGACCTACTCGAGTAGGCACCAGGACGTGTCAGCCACGCGATCCGCGAAACCGACCACTCGCAGTCGTTCCCGGTCCCGAGGTCACCGGTACTGGTCCAGGTCCAGGTCGGCAAGACGCTACTCTCGGTCCCGGTCACGGAGGCATTTCCCTCTGACCCCGGACTGGCACCATCCCACGGCACCACCGTGGCCATCCAGGTCACCGTCCGTGGTTTCGGAGGCAGACTCGGGCCAGTCCAGCAGATTTACCCACAGGGCACCGACCGGTAGGGAACACGAAGCCGCTTGGCACCCACAGTGGGGCCAGCCAGGACAATGGCCATTCTGGACCCATTGGGCCTACCACCAGCAAGCCCCTTCGTCCGGGACCTCGAGATCTGGCCCCTCGGGACACCGGTCCCGCTCCCCGCAGGGGCACCCCTCCTCTCGCAAGGAGGCCTACTCGGCACCGAGCCCGGCACCGTCTCAGATACGACAGACCCCAGAGGAGCGTCCAGTCGGTGAGGAGTTTCAGGAAGAGGAGGACGCTCAGAAGGCCCTAACCTCTTCCTCCTCACCAGATGAAGCCATGGCGGGCACGACAGTGTCCGGCCCTCCCCCGATTGACCATCGGGCGCACCAGGAACTGCTCTGCTGAGTAGCCCTCAATCTGGGGTTGCAGGCGGAGGAGACGGTAGAGCAGGAGGACCCCATGGTTGATATTCTAAGCCCGGTAGGCCCCTCCAGGATCGCACTCCTGCTCATAAAATCAGTGCGATCTAACTATAAGACAGTATGGCAAACACCGGCCTCCAGTGCACCAACTGCAAAAGGCGTGGAGAGGAAGTACTTCGCCCCCTCCAAAGGGTTTGACTTCCTCTTTTCTCACCCAACACCCTGTTCGCTGGTTGTCTCGGCGGTCAACGAACGAGAGCGGCATGGCCAGCAAGCCCCAGCCCCCAAGGCCAAGGAGGCAAGGCGCTTGGACTTATTTGGTAGGAAGGTCTACTCGTCCGGGGGCCTCCAGTTGAGGATCACTAACCAACAAGCGATTCTGAACAGACACAATTTCAATTCTTGGGCATCAGTCTCCAAGTTTAAGGACTCCCTGCCCCAGGGTTCACAACCCGAGTTCGCTGCCTTAGTGGACGAAGGGAAGGCAGCAGCCAAAACCTCTCTGCAGGCTTCGCTTGACTCCGCGGACGCAGCTGCTAGGACAATTGCGCCAGGAGTGGTGATGAGGCGCTCGGCATGGCTGCAGGCTTCCAGCCTTCCCCCAGAGGTGCCAAACACCTTGCAGGACCTCCCGTTCGAGGGGTCAGGCTTGTTCTCAGACCAGACGGATGCCAGATTACATAGCCTCAAAGACTCTCGAGCAACCCTCAAGTCGTTGGGAATGCACACCCCAGTGACTCAGAGGAAACCCTTTAAGCCCCAACCACCGCAGAGGCAGTACCACCCTCGTCCTAGACAGGAACCGTACCGCAGAAGGGGCAGGGACAACAGGCATAGACGGAACAACACGAACCAGGGCCAAAGCCAAGGCCAAGGCAAGCCGCAGCTGGGAAATAAGCAAGGGTTTTGAAGCTGCGATCGAGGACAGCGTACCGACCCTTATACCGGATCCTCCCCTATGTTTCAGGGACCGCTTGTCCCATTTCTACCGTGCTTGGTCCCGTATAACATCGGACCGCTGGGTCCTTCGCACGGTGGAGGCGGGATACACCCTTCAGTTCTCCTCGCCTCCTCCCTCCCACCCCCCATCCCCGTCCCTCTTCAGGGACCCCTCTCACGAGCAACTCCTTATGCAGGAGGTGAGGGCCCTCCTCAAAGTAGGAGTGGTGGAAGAGGTCCCTCCGGACCTAAGAGGGAAAGGGTTTTACTCCAGATATTTCCTTATTCCCAAAGCAAAAGGGGGCCTCCGTCCTATTTTGGACCTGTGCAAACTAAACAAATTTTTGGTCAAGGCACTTTTTCGTATGGTCTCCCTTGGTGCTATTATCCCATCCCTGGATCCAGGGGATTGGTACGCTGCCCTCGATATGAAAGATGCGTACTTTTACATCGCCATCCGCCCTGCCCACCAGCGGTTCCTGCGCTTCACCATCAACCAACACCATTTCCAGTTCGCGGTCTTACCCTTCGGCCTAGCAACGGCCCCGCGAGTGTTCACGAAATGCATGTCCGTGGTGGCAGCCTTTCTTCGAAAAAGAAAGATGCGGGTATACCCGTACTTGGACGATTGGCTCCTCGCGGGCGGTCGGAGGATGAGGTCCGCTCCCACGTGGCACTGGCGTTACAGGTGTTCCGCAAGCTCGGCCTACTGGTCAATGTACCCAAGTCCTCACTGATCCCCACGCAGAGACTGGATTTCATAGGAGCAGTCCTGGACTCGGTGGAGGCATGGGCAAGTCTTCCAGTTTCCAGGTTCCTGGCCATTCAAAAGGTCGTAAGCTCCGTCCAACAGTTTCCCACGACCACGGCCAGATGCTGTATGCAACTCCTGGGGCACGTGGCAGCTTGCACACACGTAGTCAGACATGCCCGCCTGAGACTCAGACCGTTACAGCTGTGGCTAGCCCAAACGTATCGCCCCAACAGAGACCCCTTGGATCTAGTAGTGACAATCCCAGCTTGGGTATCGAACTCCCTCCGCTGGTGGCTCGATCAGCAGCAAGTTTGCGAAGGGGTCCCTTTCGCCACACCACAACCCACCCTGACGTTAGTGACAGATGTGTCGGACTTGGGTTGGGGGGGCGCACCTAGGGGACCTGCGGACCCAGGGCTTATGGTCCAGGGAAGAAAGGTTGCTCCACATCAATCTGAAGGAACTAAGGGCAGTTCACCTTGCCTGCAAGACCTTTCACGCTACCATAGAAGGCCACAGCGTGTCAGTTCTGATGGACAACACTACCGCCATGGTTCTACATAAACAAGCAGGGCGGGTCCCGATCCTCTCCCCTCTGTCACGAGGCTCTCCTCCTATGGGACTTCTGTATAGCCCATTCAGTCCAACTACTGGCAGCGTATCTCCCAGGGGTCCAAAACGGGTTAGCAGACCGCCTCAGCAGGTCGTACCACATGCACGAATGGACGCTGAGAAAGGACGTCCTGCATTCAATCTTCCAGATGTGGGGGTTTCCCCAGGCGGATCTCTTCGCCACCAAGGACAACAGCCAATGCCCTCAGTTTTGTTCATTCCAGAACCAAAGCCCGGGGTCATTGGCAGATGCCTTCGCGATTCAGTGGGGCGGGAGCCTGAGGTATGCCTTCCCACCATTCCCGCTCATCCACAGGGTCCTGCTCAAGACCCGCAGGGACAAGGCGACAGTCATCCTCATCGCACCGGCGTGGCCACGCCAGCATTGGTTCACGACCCTGCTGGAACTGTCATTGACCGCCCCAATTACCCTACCCCTCCATCGCGACCTCGTCACGCAGGACCGGGGTCGCCTACTCCACCCGAACCTACCGTCGCTACATCTCACGGCGTGGTATCTCTCTGGCTAAACGATACGGAGCATAGGTGCTCCCACCAGGTCCAGCAAATTCTTCTTGGTAGCAGGAAGCCCTCCACAAGAGCGACCTACCTTGCCAAATGGAAGAGATTCTCCATCTGGTGTGAGCGTAATCTCATACAGCCTCTCCGGGCCTCCATCCCATCAATACTGGACTACTTGCTGCACCTCAAACATCAAGGGCTCGCCCCCGCCTCAATTAAAGTGCATCTGGCCGCCATATCGGCGTTCCACCCGGAAGAGTTGGGGGGCTCGGTATTCTCCAACCCCACAGTAGTTCGATTCCTCAAGGGGCTGGAGAGGGTGTTTCCCTACTCGCGCCCGCCGGTCCCTGCATGGAACCTTAACCTGGTCCTAACTAAACTCATGGGACCGCCCTTTGAACCCCTAGCCTCTTGTTCCCTCATGCACCTCTCATGGAAGGTAGCGTTTCTGGTGGCCAGTACATCGGCTAGGAGGGTATCGGAATTGAGAGCCATCACTTTGGAACCCCCATATAGTTTTTTATAAGGATAAGGTGCAACTGAGGCCACACCCCAAGTTCCTTCCTAAGGTGGTCACACCATTTCATATGGGGCAGGACGTTTGTTTACCCGTGTTCTTCCCTAAGCCCCATACGGACCTAAGCCACCGTAGCCTGCATACCCTCGATGTCCGTAGAGCCTTGGCTTTCTATCTGGAACGGACCAGGCCATTCTGCAAGTCGACACAACTGTTCGTTGCCATTGTGGAGAGAATGAAAGGCCAGCCTATCTCGGCTCAACGCTTGTCAGCGTGGATTGTGCTTTGCATCCGCACATGCTATGAGCTCGCCAACGTACCAGCCCCGGCGATCAGGGCTCACTCAACTAGGGCCCAAGCGTCCTCGGCGGCTTTCTTGGCGCAGGTTCCACTCCAGGAAATCTGTAAAGTGGCCACCTGGTCGTCGGTACATACGTTCACAGCCCATTACGCAATCCATCACCAGACCAGAGAGGACGCGGTGGTTGGCAGGGCTGTGCTTCAATCATTTGTTCCTTGACTCCCACCCTCATCCAATGGTAAGCTTGTGAGTCACCCTAATGTGTAATGGACATGAACAATCACTCGAAGAAAAAACGGTTACCTACCTTCTGTAACTGTTGTTCTTTGAGATGTGTTGTTCACGTCCATTACACTCCCCACCCTCCTTCCCCTCTGTCGTAGTCTCCGGCAAGAAGGAACTGAGGGAGGGTCGGGCCCGTAGGGATATATATATGCTAGAGTGGGGCACCGCTCTGGCGGGGGGGTCCCTGCCGACCCGACGGGAGCCGCTGAGGGAAAAAGTTTCCGACGTCTGTGCACGCAGCGCGCGCACACCTAATGTGTAATGGATGTGAACAACACATCTCAAAGAACAACAGTTACAGAAGGTAGGTAACCGTTTTTTCCTGCGGCTGCCAAGTTCCCCCCTCCCCCTCCAGCGTGCTGCGTCCCTGCTTCTCTGTCTATGTCCAGGCGCTTCCCACCGCCCAACAGCTGTTAGGCAGTGCTTAGCACTTTCCAGGAGGGGGGGAGGAGCGGGGAGCTGTGCGCTCAGGGGAGGAGGCGGAGAAGAGGCGGGGCAGGAGTGGGGATTTGGGGAAGGGATTGGAATAGGGGCAAGGAGGGGGTGGAGTTGGGGTGGGGACTTTGGGGAAGGGGTTGGAATGGGGGCGGGGCAGGGGTGAGAAGAGGCGGGGCAGGGGCAGGGCCTCGTGGAAGGGGTGGAGTGGGGGCGGAGCCGGGGGCAGCGGGGAGGGGGGACTTTTGTACCTTTATATGAAAAGGTGTCAGTAATGTGGCCCTCCGGCCAATGTTACTAGTCCTCATGTGGCCCTCGTCGTGATTTGAGTTTGAGATTCCCTGAAGTAAAGCCTGGTTAATTGACAGCAAATTATTTTTATTCAAGCTCTGTCAAAAATCTTTGGTTTAACAGCTGTTTAATTCAAATACCTTGTAAGAGTTGGAAGAAAAGATCTGCTTAAGGGTACGTCTTCACTAGCAACGTTAAAGCGCTGCCACGGCAGTGCTTTAATGTGGCTGTGTAGTTGCGGCACCAGCCTGTGAGAGAGCTCTCCCAGCCCTGTAAAAAAACCACCCCCATGAGGGGAGTAGCTACCAGCTACTGTCTACACTGTTACTTTACAGCGCTGAAACATGCAGCGCTCAGGGGAGGTTTTTTTCACACTCCTGAACAAGAACGTTGCAGCGCTGTAAAATGGCAGTGTAGACAAGGCCTAAGATTCAGTTGACCTGTCACATCCTTTCTTTTAAAAGCTGGGGAAGTTCCCACGCCACATCTACTGCCTCCAGTGAAGATTAGACTTGACATTCCTGGTACTTCTAAGGTGGTGTGGTAGTGGGAGTGGAGTGTGGAAAAACACCTTTTTTTCTTTTTTCGATAGTGTGTGTAGGAGGGTTGGGGGGAGAAACTCTTTGGAGCTTCCTTTGTCCATCATAAGGAAACAAAAAAGGGCACAACTTTGCAGTCAACTTTAAACAGACACTGGCTCCAGCTGACCTTTATTGGATCAGTAATATTAGAAGATGACTAACATTATAGAAATAATCTACAGAGGGAAGCAAAACTACAGCTCCCATTTCACAGCTTTCCTATCTCTTCTGCACCTTTTCAGTAATAAGCAATGTGCATTTCTATGAACTAGAGTTTTGTGATCTTTACTGTTTGTAGGTATCTTAAATTGTTATCTGTCAGCTTTTGTAATTTAATGTGGGTGAAAGGTGTCAGATTGACAGAGGTAGTGTTTTAAATCTTCCATTTATCATCAGTACCACTCAGGCAGCAACAGTGCAATGTTTCCCACCATACTCTGCTCATATGCTTTGCTTCTCAACTGACCTGTAGGCTCCATGCCTATTTCTTGACGCCTCTGCTGAATCTGCCACCAAGGGTATCAGTGTCATTTGTGGACTGTACAGATATCGACTAGGGATTGAACTGAACATAGCTACTCCTTTCACACATTCTCTCAAACACTACTATTTTTCAGTAAAAATAAATAATCAGGAAAAAGCCAAACCCTCACCATTCCAACTCTCCCCACCTGGAGCTCCCGTTGTGTATCCCATCCCTTATCTGTGTCTTGTACAACCTTGAGCATCATATCAGCACGTAACAAATTAATAATACCAGTCTTCATCTGCATTTGGTTCAAGCCATGGAGGTGAGAGCCTCTGGTTTCCATTATTGATCCCTCAAGAACCCAATTTCTCTAAAGCCAAAACCTCTTTTGGGTTCTTTCCTTTTTTTTTATTTGTCATAGAATCATAGAATATCAGGGTTGTGTCAAGGCTACTTCCCCACTCTGAACTTTAGGGAACAGATGTGGGGGCCTGCATGAAAACTTCTAAGCTTAACTACCAGCTTAGATCTGGTCCGCTGCCACCACTCCCAATGTGCTAAATTCCCTTCCCTGGGTAGCCTTGAGAGACTCTTCACCAATTCCCTGGTGAATACAGATCCAAACCCCTTGGATCTTAAAACAAGGAGAAATTAACCATCCCCCCTCCTTTCTCCCACCAACTCCTGGTGGATCAAGATTCAACCCCTTTGGATCTAAAAACAAGGAAAAATCAATCGGGTTCTTAAAAAGAAGGCTTTTAATTAAAGAAAAAGGTAAAAATCATCTCTGTAAAATCAGGATGGGAAATAACTTTACAGGGTAATCAAACTTAAAGAGCCCAGAGGACCCCCCTCTAGCCTTAGGTTCAAAGTTACAGCAAACAGAGGTAAACACCCTAGTAAAAGGTACATTTACAAGTTGAGAAAACAAAGATAAAACTAACACGCCTTGCCTGGCTGTTTACTTACAAGTTTGAAATATGAGAGACTTGTTCAGAAAGATTTGGAGAGCCTGGATTGATGTCTGGTCCCTCTTAGTCTGAAGAGCGAACGACCACCAAAACAAAGAGCACAAACAAAAACCTTCCCCCCACCAAGATTTGAAAGTATCTTGTCCCCTTATTGGTCCTTTGGGTCAGGTGTCAGCCAGGTTACCTGAGCTTCTTAACCCTTTACAGGTAAAAGGATTTTGGAGTCTCTGGCCAGGAGGGATTTTATAGTATTGTACACAGGAGGGCTGTTACCCTTCCCTTTATAGTTATGACAGGTTGGAAGGGACCTCAGGAGGTCATCTAGTCCAACCCCCTGCTCAAAGCAGGACCAATTCCCAACTAAATCATCCCAGCCAGGGCTTTGTCAAGCCTGACCTTAAAAACCTCTAAGGAAGGAGATTCCACCACCTCCCTAGGTAACCCATTTCAGTGCTTCACCACCCTCCTAGTGAAAAAGTTTTTCCTAATATCCAACCTAAACCTCCCCCACTGCAACTTGAGACCATTACTCCTTGTTCTCTCATCTGATACCACTGAGAACAGTCTAGATCCATCCTCTTTGGAACCCCCTTTCAGGTAGTTGAAAACAGCTATCAAATCCCCCCTCATTCTTCTCTTCTGCAGACTAAACAATCCCAGTTCCCTCAGCCTCTCCTCATAAGTCATGTGCTTCAGCTCCCTAATCATTTTTGTTGCCCTCCGCTGGACTCTTTCCAATTTTTCCACATCCTTCTTGTAGTGTGGTTCCCAAAACTGGACACAGTACTCCAGATGAGGCCTCACCAATGTCGAATAGAGGGGAATGATCACGTCCCTCGATCTGCTGGCAATTTTCCTACTTATACAGCCCAAAATGCCATTAGCCTTCTTGGCAACAAGGGCACACTGTTGACTCATATCCAGCTTCTCGTCCACTGTAACTCCTAGGTCCTTTTCTGCAGAACTGCTTCCTAGCCAGCCGGTCCCTAGTCTGTAACAGTGAATGGGATTCTTCTGTCCTAAGTGCAGGACTCTGCACTTGTCCTTGTTGAACCTCATCAGGTTTCTTTTGGCCCAATCCTCTAATTTATCTAGGTCCCTCTGTATCCTATCCCTACCCTCCAGCGTGTCTACCACTCCCAGTTTAGTGTCATCTGCGAACTTGCTGAGAGTGCAGTCCACGCCATCCTCCAGATCATTAATGAAGATATTGAACAAAACCGTCCCCAGGACCGACCCTTGGGGCACTCCGCTTGAAATGGGCTGCCAACTAGACATGGAGCCATTGATCACTACCCGTTGAGCCCGACAATCTAGCCAGCTTTCTATCCACCTTATAGTCCATTCATCCAGCCCATATTTCTTTAACTTGCTGGCAAGAATACTGTGGGAGACCGTATCAAAGGCTTTCCTAAAGTCAAGGAATAACACGTCCACTGCTTTCCCCTCATCCACAGAGCCAGTTATCTCCTCATAGAAGGCAATTAGGTTAGTCAGGCATGACTTGCCCTTGGTGAATCCATGCTGACTGTTCCTGATCACTTTCTTCTTCTCTAAGTGCTTCAGAATTGATTCCTTGAGGACCTGCTCCATGATTTTTCCAGGGACTGAGGTGAGGCTGACTGGCCTGTAGTTCCCCGGATCCTCCTCCTTCCCTTTTTTAAAGATGGGCACTACGTTAGCCTTTTTCCAGTCATCCGGGACCTCCCCCTTCCTGTATATGTGAAAACATATAAGCACATGAGGGGTTAGATCTACTTTTCTCATGTCTGAGATGCATAGGAAATAAAATAATTACATAAAGACTTAAGATGTCTTCATTGGGACTAATACACACTTTCCTTCCATCCATCTATCTGAATCGGGCTTTTAGCAATTTTGAGCATTCATTTGTAGAATATTTTTGGAGAGCTCAAATTATTTTTGGCAAATTCAAGTGGAAATGCTAAATTTCAAAAGGGCATGACTACATGGGAAATTGACTAGCATAGCTATTCCAGAATAACTATTCCACTATAGCAATTCCAGAATAATTCCCCAATGTGGACACTCTTCCAAAATAAGTGACTTTATTCTGGAATAAGTGTCATCCATACAGGGAAGTTATTCTGGAATAGCTAAATCATACAGGACTAACTATCATGGAATAGCAGCAAAGAGTCCTGTGGCACCTTATAGACTAACAGTCTGTTAGTCTATAAGGTGCCACAGGACTCTTTGCTGCTTTTACAGATCCAGACTAACACGGCTACCCCTTTGATACTATCATGGAATAATTATTCTGGAATAGCTATGCCAGTCAGTTGCCCCTGTGTAGGTAGACAAGGCCCAAGCATCCTTGGGAGAGAGTTGTAGATCTTATTGGGAAGTTGCTCTGGGCTGGTCTATACTAGAAAGTTTTTCCAGTTGCATCCACGCTAAGGGGTTTATATGGGTATAGCAGTACTTATATTGGTAAAGCTTATGCCTTTTGGGAATCAGCATAAGCTGTACTGGTATAAAGATTGTCACCTTTTACCACACTAGAGCTTATACTGGTAAAAGGTGACAATCCTCAATGACACAGCTATATCAGTATAACTTTTCTATATATATACTATATATATACTCTCTTGTATAAAAAAATAATATACTTGGATTTCTTTTCTGTGAACCAAAGAGAAAAGCTGCTGATAGAGCCAAAATGTTAAACATTAATGGTGCCTTTCTCTTAATCAAGTGAAAATATAAAAAGTGTATAGCTGCTATTCAGCTATCAATAGGAATTTTTTAGAAGTTGAGCATTAATGATTGTATCTAATGAAGCAGTGGTTATTGCTTGGGAGTTTGTGTTTAGCATACAGGCTAGTACTCTGAAGACTATTCATCTAAGACCTGATCAGAAGTCAGAGGAGTATCTTTTAACATTCCCAAATACCAGTCCTATAGATGAACTATCAGACCTTGAACCTTTCTAGTCAACAACAGTGTGCCATGCATCCAAGATAGAGGAAAGGATTCTTTGCATGCAAAGCAGAGGAGTGAGATACCAAAAAGGCAATGTTCAAAGTGAGCCGGAGGTCAGAGGAAGTGAGTCCTGGCACTTTTTCTACAGCAGGAGCTCAGGATCAGCGCTTTCTTTTTTTAACTGCTTCATTGGCATGGAGGGAGCAAAAAGAAATTGTGAGCTGAGGAACAAGGAACAAAGCATAATTCACAACAAAGTACAAAAAGACAAAAAAGTAAAGTAAAAATTGCTTCCTTGGAGCTCTGCTTGTTCTGCATTGACCATACTTATTTCAGCATGTCAGTTAGTTGCCCCGGAGTTCAGAGCTGTAGTATATGGCATTAGAATTTCTCTGTATTTTCATTTCTTTTTGGGAGACAAGATGGGTGAGATGATATCTTTTATTGGACCAACTTCTGTTGGTGACAGAGACTTCTGTTGGTGAGAGAGAAAGCTTGTCTCTCTCACCAACAGAAGTTGGACCAGTGAAACATATTACCTCCCCCAACTTGTCTTTCCAATATCCTGGCACGGACACGGCTACAATTACACTGCATACATTTCTTTTGGAGCACAGGTCAGAAGGCACGAGTTTCAGGTGTTTCTTTTAGTGTCTCATTGGACTATAATGCAGATACATTTTATTTTTTATTTTACTTTATTATTGGTCATTGGTCTTCCAAGAGATAGCAATCAGTGCACTGCTCACAGATAAACTAAGAACTGTTGCATTCTGACACCATGGGATCATTCTTCCTGAAGCTGTCTTATGATAACGGGAAGATCTTCTGTTCTGCTATAGTGGCACCCAAACTAATGAACTCCCCATTGGCTATGACCTGACCCCAGCAAGTTCTCCATTCCCATAAAGAGCTTCCTTTGAGACAAAGCTGTGTTTGCGTTCTACTGCTCTTTCTCTAGATGAACCGTATACTGCAGCAGTAATCAAACTAATTAACTGGAAATTAGGGATGTATAATGGAAAATCTAACCAGCTCCTTTTATTAACTCTTGCAGCACTGTCAATCATCCTGTAGTAGAGGCAGGTTACTTTGGCCTGGTCAACAAATAGATTTCAGTTAGGGCTGTGATTTTTATTTTTTTTAACCAAACTAGCTATACAGATACACTCCTTCTAGTGTGGACACAGTTGTACTGGTATAAAAGTGCTTATTCTAGTATAAGCTTATTCTCCTTTCCATAGGCTATGTCCTCACTGCGGGGGGGGGGAGAGTCGATTTAAGATAAGCAAATTCAGCTACGCGAATAGCGTAGCTGAATTCGACGTATCCGAGCCGACTTACCCTGCTGTGAGGACGGCGGCAAATCGACCTCCGCGGCTCCCCCGTCGACGGCGCTTACTCCTACCTGCGCTGGTGGAGTACAAGTGTCGATTCGGGGATCGATTGTCGGGTCCCGACGAGACGTGATAATTCGATCCCTGAGAGATCGATTTCTACCCGCCAATTCAGGCGGGTAGTGAAGACGTAGCCATACTGGCATAACTGCGTTCACACTAGGGGCTTGTACTGGTATAGATAAAGTGTGTAGACAAGGCCTTTGTGAGATCCTTGGAGTGTCACAAGGGCTCTGACTACCGGTATTTCTTTTGTGAGTCTATGAATGATCACTCTGGCTAACCGCATTTACACTGCTATGTATTTGCAAGATTGACACAAAGCTCGACTGTGTTCTCAGATCAGTGGCTCTGGTTGAAACTAGCTGATGCCCAGCTTCTGTGACAGAAAGCAGATGCACATTCACTCAGGCCTGTTCACGTGCAGGGGAATCTGCAAGTTAAGGTGCTGCAGGTATTTGAGTTATAAATAGATCTTTAAATGATAGGAGTGATACAGTGGCCTGTTACAACACGTTAAGCCTTCTGTTCTTACCAGCCAATATGAAACAGTATTGCTAACAGAGTTAACAAGACATTTTACAGCCCCTTATGGCAGCATGGAAGAGCTTTATGATGTCCTGCAGTAAGGTGCGCATGATGGAGGTTGACAAATGGGCCTTCAGCGTGCATTGGACTTAAGGCAATAAATGTTCATAATCATGGCTTGGGATTTACCTGGGCAACTCCCATTGTACGTCAGTGGAATTTGCAGGGTGAAATATGAAGTCTTTGCATATCACTTTGAAACGTTTCCCCAAAGAATGTGTGACCGCAACTTTAAATAATGTTTCAGCAAAGCTGCCCAAGGAATGGCCTCATTTTGGGTCACAAAGTCAGTCCCTATTCCTAGAGCCCTGCGTGGATACAAAATTTGTATATGCATCCGATCTGCAAAAATGGTCCACGGGTGCAAATATCAGCAGATATACAGTGGATATCCGCAGACTTTCAGGGCTCTACCTATTCTGCATGCAGGGCCGGCTCTGGCTTTTTTGCCGCCCGAAGCAAAAAAAAACAAAAAAAACCAACCAAACAAAAATACTGCGGGGGGCCGGAGCGGCGA
>NW_020664561.1:12697933-12722664 GCF_002925995.2 Terrapene triunguis | reverse complement strand
TAAGCCTAGGGTGAAGGAAAAAGATGGCAGAGATAGCATCATGCTACATATACCCTTCCACCAAATAAGAAATGAATGACAAATGGACATGGAGAATTAAAGAACAACATATGCCGTAAAGCAGGGGGTCTCAAACTGGGGGTCGGGAGGGTATTACATAGGGGGAGTCGCGAGCTGTCAGCCTCCACCCCAAGCCCCGCTTTGCCTCCAGCCTTTATAATGGTGTTACATAACATAAGAACATAAGAACGGCCGTACCGGTCAGACCAAAGGTCCATCTAGCCCAGTATCCTGTCTACCGACAGTGGCCAATGCCAGGTGCCCCAGAGGGATTGGACCAACAGGCAATGATCAAGTGATCTCTCTCCTGCCATCCATCTCCATCCTCTGACAAACAGAGGCTAGGGACACCATTCCTTACCCATCCTGGCTAATAGCCATTAATGGACTTAACCACCATGAATTTATCCAGTTCTCTTTTAAACGCTATAGTTTATAAACGCTGTTATAGTCCTAGCCTTCACAACCTCCTCAGGTAAGGAGTTCCACAAGTTGACTGTGTGCTGCGTGAAGAAGAACTTCCTTGTATTTGTTTTAAACCTGCTGCCTATTAATTTCATTTGGTGACCCCTAGTTCTTGTATTATGGGAATAAGTAAATAACTTTTCCTTATCCACTTTCTCCACATCACTCATGATTTTATATACCTCTATCATATCCACACTTAGTCTCCTCTTTTCCAAGCTGAAGAGTCCTAGCCTCTTTAATCTCTCCTCATATGGGACCCGTTCCAAACCCCTAATCATTTTAGTTGCCCTTTTCTGAACCTTTTCTAGTGCCAGTATATCTTTTTTTAGATGAGGAGACCACATCTGTACGCAGTATTCGAGATGTGGGCGTACCATGGATTTATATAAGGGCAATAATATATTCTCAGTCTTATTCTCTATCCCCTTTTTAATGATCCCTAACATCCTGTTTGCTTTTTTGACCGCCTCTGCACACACGCGGACATCTTCAGAGAACTATCCACGATGACTCCAAGATCTTTTTCCTGACTTGTTGTAGCTAAATTAGTCCCCATCATATTATATGTATAGTTGGGGTTATTTTTTCCAATGTGCAGTACTTTACATTTATCCACATTAAATTTCATTTGCCATTTTGTTGCTCACTTAGTTTTGTGAGATCTTTTTGAAGTTCATCACAGTCTGCTTTGGTCTTAACTATCTTGAGCAGTTCAGTATCATCTGCAAACTTTGCCACCTCACTGTTTATCCCTTTCTTCAGATCATTTATAAATAAGTTGAATAGGATTGGTCCGAGGACTGAGCCTTGGGGAACACCACTAGTTACCCCTCTCCATTCTGAGAATTTACCATTAATTCCTACCCTTTGTTCCCAGTCTTTTAACCAGTTCTCAATCCATGAAAGGATCTTCCCTTTTATCCCTTGATAACTTAATTTACGTAAGAGCCTTTGGTGAGGGACCTTGTCAAAGGCTTTCTGGAAATCTAAGTACACTATGTCCACTGGATCCCCCTTGTCCACATGCAGCCCCCAAGGCTGCTCAAAGTTGTGGTGAGGGGTTGGGACAGCCCCTACCTACTGGAGAGCCCCAGCTTTGGCTGAAAGCCACCTATGCCCCATCTTCAGATGAAGTGAGTATATCTCAGTTGCAGCTGAGGATGTAACCCAGAGTAGTTTTCTTCAAAGGAGATGCATCTTTCAGTGAGGAAAGAAATGTTTAGAAATTACACAGCTCTTTGTGTATGGCAGTTAGTAAGCATTATCTACTATTCATCATCAAGAGGAGTTTTCAACATCATATTATGAAATCCTTCTCTGAAGCCTTGTCTACATTAGAGAATTTCACTGAAAAATTGCCACTGGTCCAAACCCCAGGATAGACAAGACTGGCAGCTTCAGGCATTTTGACCTTCGTGTTGGTTACACATACAAGTTCTTTGGCAGAGCATTATGAAGTTTGGTTAGCATCCATCTACGCTGTGCTTGGTTCTAAATGGTACTATTAGTCCCTCATTTTCATGAATACCAAAATGTCACTATATTTTTAATGAGTCGAAAACCCCACTGCTGGTTTTTTTTTTTTTTTTTTTTTTTTTTTTTTTTTAACCACATTCCTTCTCCACAAGCAGGAAACTAATTTATTTTCTCTATCCTGCAGCTCAGCTGAAGTTTTTTAGAACAGAGTATCTGTTGAACCTTTGATAGGCCAAAAGCATATGCAGACATAATCTTATAATTTTATTAATCAGTTTAATGTTATGGTGCAAATGTGTCCAACCACGTCCAAAAGATACATCTCTTGTGCAGCAGAACCAGCCTGATACTGTTGCTTTAAATGGATATACATTTTAAATGTTTGCCGTACTGTTGTAGCCATGTCAGTCTCAGGATTTGAGAGAGACAAGGTAGGTGGGGTAATCTCTTTTATTGGACCAACTTCTGTTGGTGGAAGGGACATGCTTTCGAGCTTCACAGAGCTCTTCTTTAGGTCTGGGGAAGATAAGCTAGTTTCCTTGTTAACAGAAGTTGGTCCAATAAAAGTTATTACCTACCGTGTATCTCTCATACATTTAAAATGGAAGTGCAGATATATGCAAATAAGCCCAGCTCCTAAGGAATTAACTTGTTATGGAATAGAATTTGCTTATACAGTGCATAATTTTGTAATGAATCTGTGCACATCCTTTTCTTGTATGATAATGACTTTTCTGAGTTTTTAAACAGTTCAAATTTTTTCCACATACTGTATTAATAATGTTTATAATTACATCTTCTCCATTTTGCACAAATAATTCCTACCAATTTGGAAATACAAGATAAAAATCTAGTGGTACATACATAACGTGAGAAGTCGTACTTATTACAAGCAAAATGATTTCAGAATAGGGTGCTAGAAATGAATATATTTAAAAAATCTATGCCAACCACATCTACTAGAATAAACCATATAGAATTTGTCAATTTTAAATCTAATTACTTACATAGTCTTCTCATGTAAAGAAAAGAATATGTTGTTCTTTCTCAGTTCTCCAACAAGAACACTGGCTAATAGTTCAGGTACAATAAACTTCAATTTGAATTAAGCAGAGTCCTAGAGGATTATATAAAGTGTCTGATGACAATTATTATGTATAGGCTCCCATTCACTATTTCTAAATTGCCCAAAATTCAGCAGCGTAGGCTGTGTTGGTTTAAAAGAAATAGGCACAGATGAAAGCAACTGGGTCCTTGTATACAGGGTTGTATGCAAGGGGAAATAATAAAATAAAGGATACAGTGTTACATTTTAGCTACTTTGTCACCTCAGAGTTCATGGCATATCCTGATAGGAAAGAGATTTTGGTGCCTTTTTAACAACAATACATTTCCAGCTTTATTTTGTTTTTATTTTATTTTCAAAGGCATTGAAATCTTCCTAGAATGTGTCCTGATCTGTTCAATTTTTGTTTTGTTTGGTTTTGGAACTTGTGTCAAGAGCACATAGAACTTTGGGTAAAAACATCCTTTTTTATATTATTGTAGAAACCCAAGTAAACAAATAAATGTTTCCTCTACACCCGTGTTTAAGCGGGTGCAAAGCCTTTAACAAAGAGCATCTGCCTCATGCCACCATAAGCCTGGCTCCTGCATTGAGAGCAGTGTCAATGTAGCCATGCCTCTGTGAGATTTTCCGTGCAGTGTTGGAGCCTTAAATGTAAAAGGATCATGTTCCAGCTCCCAACCTAAACAGCTCCATGGTATTTTTAGGAATGATGGGAAAAGAATGTAGTTTAAGAACTATTGCATCTTTCTTGACAAATACACTTACGCCCCACTCCACCCCCCCCCCCCCAACACACACACACTCCGTTTTCAGGTCTATGAAAGCAATTAGATTCCAAATCAGTTTTATACTGAGACATCCATTCAGTTTAGCTATAGTCCTCTTTCTCTCTCTGGGTTAATTGCAATGAAGACTATTCTCCTACATGCTTCTACTGGGACTTGAAAAAAAATATTTGAGAGGTAACCCATCCTCCCCTACTTTGTGTTTGAACAACCTGTGATTCATGGTGGAACAAAATTTATATGCTGTTGGCTTGAGAAACTGCTACAAAAGCTAGCCAAGCTGGCAATGGTAATCCAAGCGAGACATGGAAGATTTAAGAGGCAGGGTCAATACATTGGGGCTAAATTTATGCTTATTATTCAAGACTTGAGGGGCAGAGAAAACTGCATCCTCTCAAATAACTTCTGCAACAACTGTCTATGCTCTGTTGTGCTGCCACAACAACAAAAATAGGCATCTTAGATTTTGTTTGCATTTAATTAAAGAAGGACATCACTACAGCATATACTTTCACATTCTAAATTACTCATGCCAATTTGAATACATCTGTGATTTAAGCATTGCCCAATAAACATTGCTACCATAATGAAGTTGTGATGGAGGGGAGGGGACTCTCCAAGAAATCCCAATGTGTATTGCCTGGAAAATCCTCCTAGCGTGTAGGGTGAACTTTGTAATGACTCTTATAAATTAACTACTATGCAGACTAGAAGATTTTACAGATTGCATAGCCCATATCCAAGATCCACACATTGCCCAGTATTACCACTGTTTACAACTGATTCGTCTATTGCTACGCTTTTTTTGTGATAGGCAAAGTTGATAAATAGATTTTTCCTGATTCTTGAGGTGTTAGGTCCATTAGCTATAGCTGTTAACATTTTAACTTGATTTTTTGTGTCTCCAAATGCTCATAATTTTGAATTTGCTTTCTGGATATGGATAACACTTTAATTCACAAATATCTTGGAAGTACTCTTTATTATGTAGTAACGGTATTGAGATTCCTTTGTAGATACTATCTACCTCTGTAGCAATGATATGCTTCTGCAGACTACTCAGTAATTATTCTTTTATAGGTCCAAAAGTAAATTATTGTATTTTAACAATTTACATTTATCCAGCATGATGCCATAGTGCTTTACAGGCTGTATTTAGGGATTGTTTGCCTGCTACTAGAATGCAACCATTTCTCAAGTGGAAGATGACAGTTTTTATAATAGCAACCAATTACAGTGTAGAACAATGTGGGTCACTAACTGAAAAATATTGTGTCCATTTGGAATTGCAGAGGAAATATAGAAAGTAGAATATAATGACTGTGACATACCCAGTGTACAATCCAGACTGAGTAGATGTGTCACCCCTGCCCTGTAACCTGGGGTGTCTCTTACAATGTTTTGCTGCTGTGGCCTCCAGTCTGGACTGCTCACAAACAGCCTCCAGCATGTAAGTTACTCCCAGGTATGTCTGTGTGTGAGCTACAGCCAGCCAGCCATACTTTGGCTCTTACCAACCTTGGTTATACTGCAGGGTGACCCCAACACGCTCCTGGTCTTCGATTTTCTCCCAGAAGTGTATGTCCTGTACTGTCCAGCCCTCTCCTAGACAATACTAATTCATATAAAGTCGGTATTTCTTTAATAGAAATAATATGCACACACCTTGTTACACCAATTGGAGTTCACAGACACTTCAGTTTAAACACGTTGGATTAGATAGAATCATAAAACAAGTTTATTATAAGTGAATACAAGTAATGAGGCATAAAAGTCAGAAATGGTTACAAAAATAAAATGCCACTGGTGCCTAATTTAACAAACTATGGTAAATTCAAGCAAAGTTTTTCTTACCTCATGCTATCAGCAGTCTTACTGACCAAACTTTTTATGCCAGGACCCCTTTCCCAGTTTAATGGCTGCTTCCTTTGTCCCTTCTGGTGCAGTGAATCGATGGACAGAGACAGAGGAGGGGGTCTCTTGGGGTGTGTGTTCCCTCCTTTTTATAGTGTCAGTCCCCATCGTGGTAAATATTTATTTCCAGATGAGATTCTGGAGACACAAAGTCTATGGGAAAGGATATTCCCTAATGCTTTTCCTCACCTGTTTAAGGTTTCTTTTTCTACGTTTCCTGCTTGATGATTCTGTTTACTGCTTAAATGCACATTAAGCAGAGCACATATTCCTTTGTTTAAGACAGACCTGTTTGCCAACTTCTGCTATGGTTTGGAACATGCGTTAATAACATTGTACAGTTAAATCTTATAATTCCACATACAGTGTTGCCACACACATTTTATCAGGATAATATTGACCAGCAAATTATGAGTTTTCAGATGATATTTCACAAGGCATACTTTGTATAAAGATTATCACAATAGTGTGTAGGGTGTGGACACAGAGGTACATTGTGTCACAATTACCCAAAGTGAAACTGGCCCAAGGCTTTAAATCCATACTCTTGCAAAAAGCACATGATTTTTAATGATTACAGATGATCAGTTGACTTCAGTTTCTTGTCTCATCCAAAAGAAACGATCTCCAGCAGCAGCTTCTTGGGCGTTGGTTTTGTAGTCATTCGGAACTGCTGAGTTTACTGGATTGCCAGGACTACTATTGCAATATGCTGAGTTTTCTTTTATGGTCTCATCCAAGCCCAGTACTGGCAAAGTCACACTCTTCTTGTTTTGAAGATAAGAGACAATCACAGAACAACATGATATAGGTGCAGATCTAGAACATAAACGTTGGTTTAAAGGATAGACAGCTGTAGTGGCACAGGAGCCAGCAAACAGAGCTGTAAACAGGGGAGTTTGAGTGGGAGTTTGCAGGGAAGACTAAAAGAGGCAGGCAGAGGAACAGACAGGCTAGTGAAGGGAGTGCGTGGTGTTCTTGCAGTGTTTTGGTGCTTGTTGGGGGTTTGCTTTGGTTGTGGTGTTTTGGTTTGGTTTGTGTTTCCCGGACTAACAGGACTTAGGTGGGAAGGCTATGACAGAGGCAGCAGTGGTGGTGACGCAAGCAGTGGAAGACACAATGAAGATGACTGGATGTAGAAGCTGCGGTATGTACATGATTCTGGAGGGGATACCTGAAAAGAGTTTCATCTACATGAAGTGCCGCCTGATAGAGCTGATGGAAGAAAAGATCCAAGGATTGGAGATGCAGGTGGAAACTCTGATTGAGTTTAGAAGGGGGTTCAAGCAGATGATGGAGCAAAGACATGAGGAGGCTGAAGGGAAAAGCTCAGACTTGCAGATGGAAGCAGGACCGAAGAACTCTGAGGGGAGACTGCTTGGTGAAGACAGTGGACAGTGAAAGCATGTGACTAAGAGAACCAGGCAGAGGAAAAGACGGGTAGTGAAGGAGAAATAGAGCTCAGAAACAGGTTTGTGGAGTTGGAAAATGAAGAAGGGGCACAGCAGGTGGTCGCTGAAGGTGAGAGGGCAAGGAAGAAGAAAAGAGCAGTGAGTCCTATAGGAAGAGGGGAAGAGTCAATGGAGATAACAACACGAAATATGAGCCCCAGGAGGATATGGGATGGGTTGCAGAGGATTGCAAGGGAGAATAGGAATTGAGAGGACTTGCAGCCAGAGGGAACAGGGATATACCGGAGAATTGCACCATCACCAGGAAAAGGCAGGTCTACGTGACTGGGGACTCCTTACTGAGAAGAATAGACAGGCCTGTAACCAGAGCTGATCTAGAGAACAGAAGGGTGTGCCGTCTGCCAGGTGCGAAAATATGGGATGTGGACCTGAGGCTGAAGAGCATCCTAATGGGAGCGGGAAAGAATACATGGATTGTCCTTCATGTGGGAACAAATGATACGGCTATATTCTCGCTGGAACGAATCAAGGGAGACTATGCAAGGCTGGGGAAGATGCTTAAGGAATTCGAGTCTCAGGTGATCTTCAGTGGGATTCTGCCTGTTCCTAGGGAAGGGCAACAAAGGTGTGACAAGATTATGATGCTCAACAGATGGCTCAGGCAGTGGTGCTATAAGGAGGGCTTTGGGATGTATGGCCACTGGGAGGCATTCATGGACAGAGGACTGTTCTCTCAGGATGGACTTCACCTGAGTAGGGCAGGAAATAGACTTCTAGGATGGAGGCTGGCACAACTGATTAAAAGAGCTTTAAACTAGGAATTTGGGGGAGATGGTTGGGAGATATACAGGTAATCTCCATGCCGGATTTTAACATTGAGAGGGAAGAAAACAAAGTAAGAAAGGATACAGCCGTGGGTAGGAGAATGGACAAAAGGAGGAAGGGTAGTGTAGATACCAGTCTAATAGGTGGTACTGGCAGTAGAATGTGAATGCCTAATCGGGTAAAGAATGTGAGCAAAAATTAAGATGCTTGTACACCAATGCGAGGAGCCTCGGTAACAAAATGGAGGAACTAGAGCTACTGGTGCAGGAAGCGAAACCAGATATTATAGGGATAACAGAAACATGGTGGAATAGTAGTCATGACGGGAGTACAGCTATTGAAGGGTATGTGTTGTTTAGGAAAGACAGAAATAAAGGCAAAGGTGGTGGAGTAGCATTGTATATCAATGATGAGGTAGACTGTAAAGAAATAAGAAGGGATGGAATGGATAAGACAGAGTCTGTCTGGGCAAAAATCACATTGGGGAAGAAAGCTACTAGAGCCACACTTGGGATAGTGCTTGGGTGTGCTGTAGACCACCGGGATCTGATCTGGATATGGATAGAGACTGCTTTAATGTTTTTAATTAAGTAAATACTAATGGGAATTGTGTGATCATGGGAGACTCTAACTTCCCAGATATAGACTGGAGGACAAGTACTAGTAATAATAATAGGGCTCAGTTTTTCCTGGATGTGATAGCTGATGGAGTCCTTCACTAAGTAGTTGCTGAACCAACAAGAGGGGATGCCATTTTAGATTTGGTTTTGGTGAATAGTGAGGACCTCATAGAAGAAATGATTGTAGGGGACAACCTTGGTTCGAGCGATCATGAGCTAATTCAGTTCAAACTAAATGGAAGGATAAACAAAAATAGATCTGTGACTAGAGTTTTTTATTTCAAAAGGGCTAACTTTAAAAAAATAAGGAAATTAGTTAGGGAAGTGGATTGGACAGAAGAACTTGTGGCTCTAAAGGCAGAGGATGCCTAGAATTACTTCAGGTCAAAGTTGCAGAAACTATCAGAAGCCTGCATCCCAAGAAAGGGGAAAAAATTCATAGGCAGGAGTTGTAGACCAAGCTGGATGAGCAAGCATCTCAGAGAGGTGATTAAGAAAAAGCAGAAAGCCTACAAGGAATGGAAGATGGGAGGGATCAGCAAGGAAAGCTACTTTATTGAGGTCGGAACATGTAGAGATAAAGTGAGAAAGGCCAAAAGCCATGTAGAGCTGGACCTTGCAAAAGGAATTAAATCCAATAGTAAAAGGTTCTATAGCCATATAAATAAGAAGAAAACAAAGAAGGAAGAAGTGGGACTGCTAAACACTGAAGGTTAAGGATAATCTAGACATGGCCCAATATCTAAACAAATACTTTACCTCAGTCTTTAATGAGGCTAATGAGGAGCTTAGGGATAATGGTAGGGTGACAAATGGGAATGTGGTATGGAGGTAGATATTACCACATCTGAGGTAGAAGCCAAACTCGAACAGCTTAATGGGACTAAACTGGGGGGCCCAGATAATCTTCATCCAAGAATATTAAAGGAACTGGCACATGAAATTGCAAGCCCATTAGCAAGAATTTTTAATGAATCTGTAAACTCAGAGGTTGTACCGTATGACTGGAGAATTGCTAACATAGTTCCTATTTTTAAGAAAGGGAAAAAAAGTGATCCAGGTAACTACAGGCCTGTTAGTTTGACATCTGTCGTATGCAAGGTCTTGGAAAAATTTTTGAAGGAGAAAGTAGTTAAGGACATTGAGGACAAAGGTAATTGGAACAAAATACATGGTTTTACAAAAGGTAGATCGTGCCAAATCAACTTGTTCTCCTTCTTTGAGAAGGTAACAGATTTTTTAGACAAAGGAAACGCACTGGATCTAATTTACCTCGATTTCAGTAAGGCATTTGATACGGTTCCACATGGGGAATTATTAGCTAAATTGGAAAAGATGGGGATCAATATGAAAATTGAAAGGTGGATAAGGAACTGGTTAAAGGGGAGACTGCAACGGGTCGTACTGAAAGGTGAACTGTCAGGCTGGAGGGAGGTTACTAGTGGAGTTCCTCAGGGATCGGTTTTGGGACCAATCTTATTTAATCTTTTTATTATTGACCTTGGCACAAAAAGTGGGAATGTGCTAATAAAGTCTGCGGATGACACAAAGCTGGGAGGTATTGCCAATACAGAGAAGGACCGGGATATCATACAAGATGATCTGGATGAACTTATAACCTGGAGTAAAAGTAATAGGATGAAATTTAATAGTGAAAAGTGCAAGGTCATGCATTTAGGGATTAATAACAAGAATTTTGGTTATAAGTCGGGGATGCATCAGTTGGAAGTAACAGAGGAGGAGAAGGACCTCGGAGTATTGGTTGATCACAGGATGACTATGAGCCACCAATGTGATATGGCCGTGAAAAAAACTAATGCAGTCTTGGGATGCATCAGGCGAGGTATTTCCAGTAGAGATAAGGTGTTAGTACCATTATACAAGGCACTGGTGAGACCTCATCTGGAATACTGTGTGCAGTTCTGGTCTCCCATGTTTAAGAAGGATGAATTCAAACTGGAACAGGTACCGAGAAGGGCTACTAGGATGATCTGAGGAATGGAAAACCTGTCTTATGAAAGGAGACTCAAAGAGCTTGGCTTGTTTTAGCCTAACCAAAAGAAGGCTGTGGGGAGATATGATTGCTCGCTACAAATATTATCAGAGGAATAAATACCAGGGAGGGGGAGGAATTATTTAAGCTCAGTACCAATGTGGACACAAGAACAAATGGATATAAACTGGCCATCAGGAAGTTTAGACTTGAAATTAGACGAAGGTTTCTAACCATCAGAGGAGTGAAGTTCTGGAACAGTCTGCCAAGGGGAGTAGTGGAGGCAAAAGTCATATCTGGTTTCAAGACGAAGCTTGATAAGTTTATGGAGGGGATGGTATGATGGGATAGCCTAATTTTGGCAATTAATTGATCTTTGACTATTAGCGGTAAATATGCCCAATAGCTAGTGATGGGATGTTAGATGGGGTGGGATCTGAGTAACTACAGAGAATTCTTTCCTGGGTGTCTGGCTGGCAAGTCTTGCCCACATGCTCAGGGTTTATCCGATCGCCATATTTGAGGTCGGGAAGGAATTTTCCCGCAGGGCAGATTGGCAGAGGTCCTGGGTTTTTTTTGCCTTTCTCTGTAGCGTGGGGCACGGGTCACTTGCTGGAGGATTCTCTGCACCTTGAAGTCTTTAAACCATGATTTAAGGACTTCAATAGCTTTTTGTCCGGTAATTGCATGGTAATTACTGTGTAATTATGATATTCTCCCACTACAATTAGATAATCACAGTTATGTTATATGTAAGAAGTAGGGCTGTCGAATCGCAGTTAACTCACACGATTAACTCAAAAAAATTAATCGTGGTTAAAAAAATTTATTGCTATTCATCGCAGTTTTAATCGCACTGTTAAATAGTAGAATACCAGTTGAAATTTATTAAATATTTTTGTATGTTTTTGTACGTTTTTACATCTATTGATTTCAATTACAACACAGAATACGAAGTGTACAGTGCTCACTTTATATTATTTTTATTACAAATATTTGCACTGTAAAAATGATAAAAGAAATAGTATTTTTCAATTCACTTCATACAAGTACTGTAGTGCGATCTCTTTATCGTGAAAGTGTAACTTACAAATGTAGGGTTTTTTTGTTACATAACTGAACTCAAAAACAAAACAATGTAAAACTTTAGAGCCTACAAGTCCACTCAGTCCTACTTCCTGTTCAGCCAATCGCTCAGAGAAACACGTTTGTTTACATTTACAATAGATAATGCTGCCCACTTCTTATTTACAGTGTCACCTGAAAGTGAGAACAGCCATTCGCATGGCACTTTTGTAGCCAGCATTGCAAGATATTTACATGCCAGATATGCTAAACATTCGTATGCCCCTTCATGCTTCGGCCACCATTCCAGAGGACATGCTTCCATGCTGATGACACTCGTTAAAAAAAAAAAAAGCGTTAATTACATTTGTGACTGAACTCCTTGGGGGAGAATTGTATGTCTCCGGCTCTATTTTACCCACATTCTGCCATATATTTCATGTTATAGCACATGTTGTTCGTTTTAAGAACACTTTCGCTGCAGATTTGACAAAACTCAAAGAAGGTACCAATGATTTAGATTTCTAAAGATAGCTGCAGAACTCGACCCAAGATTTAAGAATTTGAAGTGCCTTCCAAAATCTGAGAGGGATGAGATGTGGAGCATGCTTTCAAAAGTCTTAAAAGAGCAACACTCTGATGCGGAAACTACAGAACCCAAACCACCAAAAAAGAAAATCAACCTTCTGCACGTGGTATCTGACTCAGATCATGAAAATGAACATGCATCAGTCCGCACTGCTTTGGATCGTTATTAAGCAGAACCTGTCATCAGCATGGACGCATGTCCTCTGGAATGATGGTTGAAGCATGAAGGGACATGTGAATCTTTAGCATATCTGCCACCAGGGCCGGCTCCCGGTTTTCTGCCGCCCCAAGCAGCAAAAAAAAAAAAAACTGCGGCAGTGCAATTGCGCCGCTCCACTCTTTGGCGGCAGTTCGGCAGCGGGTCTTTCACTCTTCGGCGGCACTTCGGCGGCAGCTCAAAGAGGAAGAGTGGGACTGAGGGACTCGCCTCCCAATTACCGCCGAAGACCCGGACGTGCCGCCCCAATAGCGGGCGGAGTGCCGCCCCTTGGTATTGGCCGCCCCAAGAACCTGCTTCTTTAGCTGGTGCCTGCAGCCGGCCCTGTCTGCCACGTAAATGTAAACAAACCTGATTAAGCGATTGGCTGAACAAGAAGTAGGACTCAGTGGACTTGTAGGCTCTGAAGTTTTACATTGTTTTGTTTTTGAATACAGGTATTTTTTGTACTTAATTCTACCTTTGTAAGTTCAACTTTCATGATAAAGAGATTGTATTACAGTACTCGTATTAGGTAAATTGAAAAATACAATTTCTTTTGTTTTTTTACAGTGCAAATATTTGTAACAAAAATAAATATAAAGTTAGCACTGTACACTTTGTATTCTGTGTTGTAATTGAAATCAATATATTTGAAAATGTAGAAAACATACAAAAATATTTAAATAAATGGTATTCTATTATTGTTTAACAGGTTGTTAAATTGTTTAATTTTTTTATGGCTTGACAGCCCTAATAAGAAGTATTCATGGGAACTTTGCATCTTGTAAATAAAGTTCTTCTATCTCCTGGAATATATGTTTATAGCACAGAGAAATTTGGATTACCTATCTAGTACAAATCCAACATCTAAAGTGTTAGTGGATCAGAGAACATAAGAATATAAGAATGGCCATATTGGGTCAGACCAAGGGTCCATCCAGCCCAGCATCCTGTCTGCCGACAGTGGCCAATGCCAGGTGCCCCAGAGGGAGTGAACCTAACAGGTAATGATCAAGTGATCTCTCTCCTGCCATCCATCTCCATCCTCTGACAAACAGAGTCTAGGAACACCATTCCTTACCCATCCTGGCTAATAGCCATTAATGGACTTAACCTCCATGAATTTATCGAGTTCTCTTTTAAACCCTGTTATAGTCCTAGCCTTCACAACCTCCTCAGCAAGGAGTTCCACAGGTTGACTGTACGCTGTGTGAAGAAGAACTTCCTTGTATTTGTTTTAAACCTGCTGCCCATTAATTTCATTTGGTGGCCCCTAGATTAATTTAAGATGCTTTGTCTATCAGTATTTACTAATCTGTTAAATTCTACTTTCCTCCTTTCAGTCTTTCACTGTAATGTTGAGTGCAGGAACATTAATCATTAAATGATACTAATGTGGATGTCAATGTAATCTGTGCTTCCATAGAAAGTAATTGTGAGAGAATTCATTCTAATTCAAGGTTAATTAGTGTACCATTAAAATAATGTGTTACAAAAGTTAATTACTTGTTGGGTCAAAAAGTGTGGTAAAAAGCTGAATGCCTAATGTCTAAGATCACATTTCCCTACTTAAAATAATGTTCTAAATCTGCTACCCTACTGAAAAATATCCAACATGAAAAGTGAGAGAGATTTAGTCACTGGTGTCTTCCTATCCCCCTTCTACTAGTAAATTTTTGGCACAGTGTCCGGGAAAACTGGCGCACAGCTCCTATTAATAGATAAGTGAGTTGCTCACTTTGTTCCCCCCTGCAATGTTGGAAGATATATGTCAAGGGATAACCTTATTTTGGTTTTGAAGGACCACAAGTGTGTTGGGTGGTACATTAGAAAAAGCAAGTTGTGAAAATGTCACAAAGCAGCATTATATGATCTTGCTTTACCTCAGCATGAGTTTAAAAGATTCTTCTGCAGGAGTGTGACACACCATATTCAATCTGGAGAAATTAATTTAAACTACCTTTTAACATAAACAGCTATAAAGTGTATACATTAAGCTGGAAGTAAGTGATAGCCAGGGTAGAACAACTGCCATCTAAAAATATCATCTACTTTTTATTTTATTTAAATAAAGATATAAAAGATGCCAATTTATAACATCTTCTGTAGTTGATAGGAAATGTTTTAGAGCTATTCATTAAAAGGCTCTGTTATTGCTTTGGGTGGATTTGGATTCTGTTCGTGTAGGTAACAAGATAACTGTTCCCAAGCTCAGTGGGCAGTGTGGCTATTGCAGCTAATAACACATGAAACCGTAGCAGAACAACTGTGTTTTGGTATCCAAATGTAAGCGTTTAAAAAAAAAAAATAATAATAATAATAATAAGCACTCACAGCCTGGGCAGTCCTGTGTTGAGATGATTCTCCGAGATGAGCCTAAACCGAGACCCTGAAATAGAATACTCCAGATTTTGCAGCTATTCCCTATCCCTGTACAGGGCAAACCAAAACTCTGTGTGTGGACACCCCCAAACTTTGGTGAGGTTCAGATACAGATCAGGACTTCATGGCACAAGCTCATCTTCAGTTGGGTAGGTTGGGATGAACAAAGGGTGATGAAATTTCTCCTAACTTATGCATGCAGCAGTGCCCTTTCTAGGGCAGAATGCTTAGGACATCTGCACAGACCAGTTTTCCATCCGCCTCCCTTTCACCATCTAGTGCTTGATTACTTGAAGCAGGTTCTCACAGGTAGAGAGATGAGTCAATTGTTGCACAAAAGACAAAGTAAGGAAAACTTTTTAAGACTTCTAAATTGCTGAGTGCTTTCTCTTTCAGATCACGTTGTTTTTCAACTAGACACTCCTTTAATTGGGAGAATTAAGATATACATCCCGGAAAGAGTTTGAATGTGAGAGAAGGGGAGAAAAAGGTTTTCGTGACGTGGTCCTTTGACTTCATTCCATCTTTTGCCCTAGATATTTGCTTAATCCCAATTAAAACCGGCATAAAGCAGAGATTTGAGTTTAATATGGAAAAAACATTCCATTCTCTGAACATGACAACCTGCCCTGCCCATAGCAGGTTGTTAAGCTGCATGTCAATCAGTCCTCAGAAGAGTGCTGAGTTACGTGTTTCCCATGTCCTTGACAAATAGGTGGATCTGGACTTCCACTAGTGATTGCCACCCATCTTAGTGGAGGAGGAGTCATTACACATTTTTTTCTGGGGGTGCACCCAGTGACTTCAGATGCAGAAACGTGTGGGGAAGGGAGAGGGAGGATTGTAGAGTGGATAAAAGAAAAGATTCAAATAAATTTTCCTGATCTGATGACACCCTGTTGCCCAGATCATAGTGATTTAGGCTGAGATTACTTTTACTTTTAATGGGAACTGGGGGTTCAAATGCCTTAGGCAGCTTTAAAAATCTTAGCCTTAGAGAGACTCTGTTCCCGTTAAAATCACTGGTGCAGTTAAACCCTAAAGCTGTCTAGAAGGCAGACCACATTCTGGTCTCTTGCTTTCTTCATTCTCCCTTACACTCTTATTGACTTGAGTTGGAGTTTTGGGTCCAGAGGAGTGCAGAATCAGGCCGTGTGTTGCCCTTCTAACAGATGGCTGATGCTCCTGACTTTGCTGTGTAAACATACAAGTGAGAATGAATGGCACATTATAGGCCATTCTGATTGTGGTTTTTTTAATGTTCAATGTTTAGTTGTTTGTGATTTCCAGGGATCCAGCAGTAGGATTTTGGGTCTCTTTACAATAGCTTCTGCTGACTTCATTCTTTTTCTTTTGGATATTTCTAGGGCAGGGCTTTGCTCCACTGGGCATGTGATCGAGGACACAAGGAGCTGGTCTCGGTACTGCTACAGCATGCGGCCAATGTTAACAGCCAGGTAAGGAAGGGATGGAAAACTTGCTTTTCAATGGAGCATGATGTTGTATCTTTACCAAACACATCATACTTTGTCCCATCAGGATTCCAAAGCAAATTCTTTCAGAGTATTGAATATGGAGGAGACCGCCTAAAGCGATACATGTGAGAAGAATATACCCATTAAAAGCAGATTTCCATACAACCAAATACAAAAACACAGTGAACCTTTTCAGTTGCAAGATGAAATTTCTTCCTGCAATAGTGTCTTTCACTTGTTGGTGATCAGTTCAAATCTGACTTGGGTAGGCGAAACCAGAGATATTTCCTATTACTAGATGTTTGGTGGCTTAGATAGAATTAATTGGTAGGCGCTGTCCAGTTCCTTAATATCCTATAGTTTCAGCAGAGCATCTGAAGACTGGAGAGTGAACTAAAGAAAATTCCACTGCAGGAAGAAACCTGTTTGCCAAAGAGTAGAACACAATAGAACATTCATTTATTAGAAGGTACATTTCTTAAACAAAGCATTCTAAATGGTGCTTCAGATTATGTTGTTTGAAATTGTTACAGTTGGATCTCACTTTATAATGTAGATTGTATTTATAATCCTGTTTGTAATTAAAGGTTGAATCTTGCTAGCTGTGATCATGTTCAGAAATAATTGTCAAACATGATTCTTCCAGAACCATGATTAACAGTTGTTTTCCAATATGGTTGTTGCTTGCATCATTTCCCTATCTAGTTTGTGTGTGTGCGTGTGTGTATTTTGAGAACTGTGCTAGCCCAAACTGATGATCTTTCAGTATCCCGATAAGAGGTTTGGAAATACTTCACATATGTCGCAGTAGTGCAATAGGCTATCTTGTAGGTTTCTTGACTCAGCAGTAACATTGTGGTGGTGGAAGTAGCTAAGTTAAGCTTTAAACATGTTTAAAAACTATTTAAAATATTGTTACAGGCCCTACTATGGACAGGCTGTGAAAAGGGTACATATTAAGAGAACTTGTTTGGTTCCATTGAAATCTGTGGGACGGTTTAGGCAGAGACCTGTGGTTCTTTGAGCATATGATTCCTAGGTTTCTGTTATGCAGACTACTTGAGGATTTTTTTCAAAGATCGTTTGTGCACTTTTGAAAAAAAGGTAGATTTGTGGAGGAGTAATTATACTGAATGATGCTGGAGTTATGTCCATGATTTCCCTTGCTCCAAGATGAGACTGGACACCACACCTACTACTCTAATCATGTGTGATATGTTCGTCTGTGACTGTTTGGAAATAGCATGATCTTGAGACCAGGAGAACTGGGATTACACATTTGTCTTTTTATTTTACCCTGTGACCCCAGGGGATGTCTGCTGCTCAGGGCCAGCTCCAGGTTTTTTGCTGCCCCAAGCGGCGAAAAAAAAAAAAAAAGATAAAGCCCCGATCGGCGGCACTTCGGCGGCAGCTCAGCCGCGCCGCTTACTTCTTCGGCGGCAATTCGGCAGCGGGTCCTTCGCTCTGAGAGGGACTGAGGGACCCGCTGCCGAATTGCCGCCGAAGACCCGGACGTACCACCCCTTTCCATTGGCCGCCCCAAGCACCTGCTTCCTTCGCTGGTGCCTGGAGCCGGCCCTGCTGCTGCTTGGAGTTCTGGAATAACAGTCCCTGAAAATTCATCTCTTTCTGATGGTTGTATCTCACATCTCTTAGTGCACCAAGAGTGTCTTTAGCTGTAAAAATACGACTTGGGGAGGACTTCCTTAGCTGGAGGAAAATAATCTGTATTTTCTCTGTACCATCATTTTCTATTAACTCTTTTCCCCTTTTTTTTAATGTATTGCACATTTTTTTCTAACCAAATTATTTTTGTCCAGTAACAAAAGTTTAATAATAGCTATAGAAAGAAAATCAATCTTAGATTTTTTTTTCCTCCAAGGTAATAAAGACCTTTTTTTTAAAGGTCTTATTTTGCACATAGATGTATTCTCAGAGAAGGCAGACAATTCTTAAACTTTTATTTTATTTTCTCTCTCTCTCCTCAACCTTCTATAAACGGTGATAACATTTTCAGGATTTCATGACCCAGTGTTTACTTTTTATCTGGACCTTTTCCTTAAAGGAAGTACTGTCTGAAACCCAGGATTATGGGGAATTCTTTGGAGGAGCAACCAAAGAGAGAGGAAAAAAGTTATGCTTCCAAATATGTCATAAACATTGAAGCACATGCTCGTATATATTACCAAATGCGCTATCAGTTAATGTGTGGGTTGTAAAGAATTGGGGGTTAAGTATAAGGGAATCTCTAGTGACTTGCATTAGTGGAGCTATTATTTTAACATGATGTGCTAACCCTGGAAGTTCACATTCCAGACTACACATAGCTCTCAGTCTGCCAGGTTCCAGTCTGGGGGACAGGCTCTGTAGAAACCTTCTACCCTACATGCCTTGAGATATCTTCCTATTTCATTCATACATGCAGCAGTGTTCAATGCAGGCAGCATAAGACACAAGATCTGGGAGCATGAGAGTGACAGCAACAGACAATAGAGGGGGAAGCTTATATGATGGATTTTTTTTTCCTTTTTATTTTTTGTCTGCAGTGTTTTTCATACCTTTCTAGGATATTAGAAAATAATACCCCCCTCCTCAGCTGCTTCTGTGCTTTTTCATTAGGCAGACGCTGTATGTTTTTTTCCCTCCTATGTTTCTTATGTAGCACCAGCATTATAGTATAGTGGTTAGAGCATGGGGGGACTGTTCACTGGGACCCCTTAGTTTTACTGCTTCTAGCTGGGTGACCTGGAGCCAGGCCTCCCTTTTTCCTTTGTTTTTGTTTTTTTAAATGTGAACAATAACTATCTTTGTAAAGCACTTTGAGATCTCTGGGTGCTATATAAGTGTAAATAATTATTTTATTATTTTATTACATACACTGATGTATTTGAAGCGGGTAAGTGGGGAGAGACTCCATGGTGCCATTTGGTCCTGCAGTATGCACAAAGCTCCTGGAGTGCAGTAGTAGATTGACTGTCCTTTTTAAACAATGATGCTGTGGGTTTAAAGAGGCAGTTCATTGCTGTCCACTGAAAGCCTGCATCCATTGAGTTCTTTGATTGTCCATAATTAGCTTTAATAGTATGTTTGAAAAGAGGCGGTAAGTGATTGACATAGAGGAGGGGGGTGCAGAAACACAACAGACTTCCCTGCTTTATGTTGAAAAGGAACGTTTATGTAATCGAATTACCTAAATCCTCAGAGCCAAAGGCCATTTCTAAGTGGGTGGTTGGGTGGTGTTTTGGAACTGTGCTGGAAACACCCAGAACCCAGAGATCTTTCCAAAGGCAGCCTCTTAGAGATGAGACATTCAGTTTAGAAAAATCTGTATTTATTGAACAGTGAAGTAAAGGAAAGGGGAGCCTGTTCTTAACATAGCAGTTGGCCTTTGTTATGCAGGATGTCAGCCTGTGATCATAAGGTTCCCTTCTTGCCTTAAAATGAATGAATCTGTTGATGAATGAATAAATGTTGGTGTTTTTCATCCATCTGTGAGTAAAGTGAAACATTCTATTTCTATTGAAACAGTCATGGCTTTCTCTTTGTAGGGTATTATTGCTTGTAGAATGTATGCTTTCTAGAACAGAGCTCTCAACATGGCAGTTGTAAACAGGTTTCAAGAGATCATAACCACCTTGCTGTTCCCATATCCCTAATAGAAGGGGGTCTCGGGGAGGTCCCAGTACGGAAAATAGAGTCCCTCGGAGTGGAAAAGTTGAGAACCACTGTTTTAGAGGATATCTTCCCTTGTCTTGTAAAAATAAGGAAAATGGAGATTTTGTACATATGAAGCGTCTGTGCCGGAGGTCAGACCTGACTTGCCCTCTTTTACATGGGGTGATGTTGTTTTAAAGCATATAGGTTTTACTCCTGTTCAGTTTCAAGAAAGGTTGGGTGAACTCTGATCTAATAAGCGACCAAATGATAGAGAGCATGACAAACGGCTTTTTCATGATGGTAACATAAATGCAATAAGAGCATTGGGGTTTTGCTGTTCAGCTGATATATTTCTGTACTGGGCAAACACTGGCTATATTGAGTTCTGAGAAATAGTATGTGTGTATGCTGTCACATGGAAATCATAGGTTGTAGACTCACTTAGGTTAGTGGGAGGAAGCAAGATGAAGATCAGGCATGAATCTGTTAACACAGCAAAAATTCTGTACTTTTATTTAAAACTCCATTAGAGGATGGGTTGAATCTCATTACATGAGTTCAGGTAACATCAGGTTGGGTAAAATTATCCCATACCAGAATCCAGGCTTTTGAGAAGCTCTGCTCCTTATAGTGTTCTGTTCTAAACTGGGTCCTAATCTGAGCTGCTGACTAGGAGGCTTTATGTGCCTTTATCTGCCAGCTTTATGTCCTTCTCTTTGACTTCATCATCCCATCATTTTCTCCATAGAGGTGTTTGTGTGTTGGAACTATTAACCAATCTGCTCTCTTCGCTTTCTCTAGTCAGCAGGGAGTTAGGGGACAGCAACACCGTCCACCCATGAAAAGCCAGGACACACCAAAACAGGTTACCATACAAATCCTCATGGTTTTCAGGTTCTCCATTGAATTCAACGTAAAACAGCAATACCGTGTTTTGCCACCGTGTGATGATGTGAGAGGCTGAAAGTCAGCAGCATGCCTGCATCCATTCTTGGAACACTAGAGAAGTGTTCTCATAAGGGAAAAAGTACCTTGGTTTCTCTGTAATGTAATAGGAGGGAGAAGGGAGGGAATCCGCTCTGTAGAATGCACCATGCAGCTGATTTCTTTTTATCTGGACATTTATACTATGGAATTTGAGGCAGCATGTAGGTCTTCAGCGAAAGGTTTAATGTACTCAGAATAACCTTCTGGGCTTATCCTTTTGGTGTCCACTCCCCTTGAGCTTCCTCCTCCTCACTAGTGGAGTGGATTGCTCTTTCATGAACCCTGAATAGTTAAGACAGAAATTGTCTTTCAGTTCTATCCCATGTTCCTCATGCTCAGAACTATCCAGAACATACATTCATCTGCTGAAATCTTCCATCTTTGTCCTGTGCCCAAAAGTTAACTTTAATTTTATGTAGAAAAGTTTGAGTAAAATCCTTTGGTTGTTTTTGAGTCTGGCCAAGTGTAAAATAGTCACATCTTTCCTGTTTAATAAATAAATACAAATCTGGCCACACTTTTAGGAGGGAGTACAGCAAAGCTGACTGGTTTGGAATTTGAAACTTGTTATAGATGTTGTCTTTTGTTCTGCCATAATTCTGGTAAACTTTGCAGTATTTGCACATATTTTCTCTTAGCTTTTCTTCTCCTTCTCCTTCTTTTTTTTTTAATTATTACCATTTGAAAATTGCAGTGTTCTGAGTAAAAGATATTGGTGCCCACTTAAAGAAGCACTGTCCACAAATGCACACTGCACCTTTCAAAATGTTTTGCAGACTTGAAAGTTTGCACCTGTAAAACTACTGAACAGATTTTCTTCACAACTGACTTTTTGGTGGGTCCAATTGAGTCCTAAAATTAAGCCATCTATGAAGAAAACCAGTTATTTTGATTTTAAAGTTAATAAACAAATTCCATTACAGATATATACTAGGTCATAAGTATGGAAATATGTACTTAACCGTCATTACTAACTGACACTAGCTGACCTTGGCCTGATTGGTTTTTGTTTAGTCCAGAAACATACAGACTAGACTAGGAATTGGTTGGTCTTTGCTCACAAAAGTGGCTATTGGTTATAGAACTGGTGACTTTTTCTTTAAAAGAGCAGGAAAATTAATGTAATAACCTACATCCATGTGACACATGAAGGTAGCAGAATTCAGTACTTAGAAATCAGGAAATGTAAAAATTAAGGTTGAGTGCATAGCCATAACTCTGCTCTTTGCATTATGACACATTCCTTAATTATATTGATTCTAGTTTATTTTAGGGCTTGTCTACATGAGGAAATTGAGCAGAATAGCTCAACTAGTGGACACTTTGTTGAGTGCACTAATTATTCTGGAATAAAGTGACTTTTATTCCAGAACAGTGTCCACATGGGGAGCTATTCTGAAACTGCTATTGTGGTCAGTTTCCCTGTGTAGACATGCCCTAAGATACATACGTAAGTCACTGGTTGTAGATAAAATTATACTGCTTGAGAAACAGGATGTGATCACGATTCAAGACTGTATTGTATCTGTGTGTGCCCAGTAGAGCAGAGGTAAAGTTGTGCTCAACTCTTTTTTCATTTCCGGATATTTGAGTGCTTAACTGTGCAATCCTAATGTTGCGTTAACCTAACCCTTTGCATATAATAACTTGAATTGTAAATCTGCCATACTTCTAGGGTGAATATACCTGGCGAATCTTCTATCATTGCCTTGTATTCCTGTATATAAAAGAGTATTTTTCTACATGGGATAGTTTCATTCTGTTTCTAATATTGCTCAGAATATCAATGAAAGGTGCCCTAGGTCTTTTCTTCCTGTGGTGGTGATGTGTAGCTTGTCTTGCTAATGATGCTGTTCATAGATAGGTAATAAAGATGCAAGTAAAATGTTCAGTTCTGAGAAAATCATTTGTATCCCTAGTTTTTAGTTTCTGCCTTGATGGAAATATCACTGAAGGTTCAGTAGTCAGATCTTTTGTAAGAGATCACAGCTTTTGTTCTTCCTTCACATGCTTCTCCACATCTCTACCAGAACTGTGAGACTCCTCCTGTCACTGCCACCCCTTTAATTGGATAGAGGAATGAATAAAGGATGATGACAAATATTATTTCTCCTCCCTATTCCACCAGGGCCTGAGTATGCTGCTTCAGTAGTGTTTCAGGTTCTTCCCAGTTTAGCATCAGGAAATCGGTACTGAGATAGAACCTAGGTCTCCTCCATGGCATTTCAGAGCGCTGCCCCTAGGCAGCATGATTGCCTAAAATCACGGCTCTTAATGTTCTCATTTGCAGCAGGTGAAAAACCCTTTGAGTTTTGTCTTTCTTGCTGTAGCACTCATGCGTGGAATTTTTTGCTTTGAAAGACTTCTTAGATTAGCCAGCAAGAGCAATGTGGCAAGCATCCCTTCTGCCTCTCTCTCCCAATCCCATGTTGGGGCAGTACACTTCGGATGGACCACGGGGCTTGCTTGATTAGCAAAAAGAAAAGCTTTCTAGCTACCATGTCATAGCCCTTGCCACCTTCCTTTAACAGACAGGAGCTTCCTCTTTTCTATCAATTTGGATGCTAACGTGCTTTTGAGTCAGAGGGCTTCCAGATACCAGGACACAAAGTAGCTATCCCCTTGTAATACCTTCTTGCACGTCCTTATTGAAAAAACTCTTTTCAAATGGAGACAATACAAACATAATAAATGGCAGAGAAGGTTCATCTCCCTCATGACTCAATCCTTCTTAAATAACATTATTATTGACTGGCCTATTGGTTGCCAAAAAGGAAAATCAATTTTAGTAGAAGTAGTTGCCTGGCCGCAGATCATGGTACTAACCCAGCACAGACAGGTTGATTTTTATCAACTATCCGAAGACTAATTTCCACTATTAGCCAGAAATGAAGTAGAAATTATGGATATGTCAAAATTGCTTGGTATTTTTTCTGTTATGTTTTCCCCTTGTATGGCGTGGCTCTAAAAATGTTTTTGTGACTCTTTTTTTCACCCCACCCCATATCTTTAGATTGTATAATAGTGAGTTGCATACGCTGCTTGCAGTTCAAACCCTGTAGTAGCCCATATACGTATGGGTGGCACCAATGTAGATTTTGCATTAGGGGATGCATTTCTTCCCCTAACTCCTGCACTGACTGTAGTGTGCCTTATCTTCCCATGCACTTGAGGACATCAAGGAGGTTTTGAGGAGATTGGTTTGTACACCTTGAACCTTCAGGCTAAGGGTCAGAGGCACTATGGCTGTGTGTCTACACTAGGATTTTGTGAGAATATCCAGCCATTGACCACACCAGTGTAGTGCCATCAGTGGGGAGTGCTATTATAGATACGGCATCAGCAGTCTAACCACTGTGGCATTTAACCCTGCAAGTCTAAGTGACACAGTGGTAAAAATGTCTGATCCTTGTTTATACTCCTGCTTGTACAGTTGCTATCTGGTGTAGATTTCCCAAAAAGCATAGTGTAGACAAGACAGAAAGTTCACTTTGCTATGATTGTCAGCTATTATGAGGGTCTGCAACTGTGCCTGCAGACTTCAGCAGGAGAAAGAGGTTTTTAATACTGCAGCGTTTACCAGTATCATGGCAGGATGGTGCAAATGATTGAAGAAACTAAGGGTGGGGGAAAGGGAAAGCTAAGAGTAGGCATGCCAGTACCAATAATGAGAGCAACCTTTACCTGTAAAATTATTATCCAAGACAGCTTCCTTCTTCTCCCCTCCTCCTCTCTCTGTACCGCCCAAGTAAGCTC
>NW_020664561.1:12652819-12697533 GCF_002925995.2 Terrapene triunguis | reverse complement strand
GATAAGCAGCTCTCAGAAGGCTCTGCAGGCTTATATTCCTGCACTCTTGACATTGTTGCCAATGGGTGTGAAATCCATTAGCCAAAAGAAAGGAAAGATCTGCTTAGTGACAGAGGGTAGCTTTCAACATTAAAGCATTGACTTGGTGCCAGTCACACAGTTATTAGAAGTGGCACAGCTCCATGCCTCTCCTGCAGATCTCTGTGGAATGTAGGTTGGCAGCAGGTTGAATGCTAAGTGGTCACCACTCAGCAGATGCTGTTTTTAACTACTGGGAGAAAAATCCCTTGCAGCAGAACCATTTATAAAAAGTTTACAGGTTTCTGCTAGAACTTCAGATTCGACTCAGCGATTCACCTTAGTTCATTCTTCAGCTTCTGAATATGCCTTGAGCAGCATCTGCCGATTGTTTGGGTAGAGGGCTCTTCCTTCCAAAAGTACTGGATTTTGATGCATCATTTCTCTGCATCTCACAGCTTGACGTGTACAATTCGTCTTTCCCCTGCTCCTTTTTGTCACCAGAATCACTGTCTCACTGCTGGATGCAGCAAAACTGTTGGCAGCGTTGAGATTCAGGCAGCATGTGTGTGATGGGCAGCATCACTGCAAAGCAAAAGCAGTTGCACGCAAGAAAGAAGCTGTGTTTTTTAAATTGTTTTAGTGAGATTTTATGTATCCACATTCTTCTCTCTCCCCCACACAGCATATAATTGCCAGTAAATCCAGAAATAATTCTTGAAGACCCGCAATAGTCTGGGAGTCTCTAGGCCCCCTGCTGCCAGAACATTGTATGCGCCTCTGGGGAATTTTAGGCTATTTTAAAGTTGAGTAACTTAGTGATCAGGAACTCAACAGGTTTGAAGTTCAGATAAATTTCAAGAAGTTTGGATGTTTATGAAGCCCCACCCTACCCAAGATCCAGTGTCCCCAAATAGCCCCTCTTATAGACTCCCCCTGCCCATAGCTGCCTTTTGAAGTGGAAGAGAGGCAGGAAAGTCGAATGACCTACCACTCTTTCCTGGCGGTTTGAGGCAGGATTGCAGGCCTATCTCTCTACCTTCAAATAATCTAGGCCTAAAGTTTGACTGGTGTCAAAATACCTTTATTCTCTAGATTTTGATTTTTTCTCTCTCAAGCCATCCTGCCACACAGAAATCTCTCTTGCAACCCCACCCCTGCTCCCACCCCAATAGTTCTTATTTATCTAAGAGCTAAGAAAAAAAAACATTTTTGGGCCCTCTCTGCTGCCTCTGAGCACTCCGTTGCCAGAGCAGTGCTTACAGAAACTGAAATAAGGATTTTAAAATCAACAAGCTAGGAAAGCCAGTTAATTGCAAGTGTCGTTAGCAATGCTAGTGAAAGTGAGAAGCAGTTTTGTCCAGAGGAATGAATGCAGGGCAGGGAGAGGAGCTAGAGGTCCTCCCTTCTGTTGCCCGTTCTGCCACTGACTTGCTGTGTGACCTCTAACAGGTTATTTCATGTTTCTCTTCCGGTTTCCCCCTCAGATAACACCACCCACTTCCTATGATTGGTGTGAGGATTGATTAATGATTGTGCAATGCTTCATGATAAAGATTCAGTCGTTCCCTTGGAGGCATGTCCCTTAACTGGGTGTGGTGCAGGAAGAGCCTCCAGTGGGAGCTCCATGTGGCATAATGTCTCAGGAATGCCAGTGCCTCTTGTAAAATCAGGAAGTGCAACATGCTATATACATTCCTGTGCCTGGGCAGCACTGTTGTCCTGGTGTCAAATGGTTGCAGGGCCTTGACTTTGCCCCTTCCCTGCCTCTCTCCATCCACTGAAGCCAGGATTGGTTTTAGCCTTGTACAAGGTGTAAGTACCACCGTTGCACCTAGCTCAAGTGTGGTGCAGTGCAGAGACAGAGGAGGAGACTCCTTGTGCCTTCTTCCCCTTTACATGCCCATGCAGAAAAAGAAAATGACGTTACCCTGAGAGCTTGACTTTGCACAGTGAAGGCATCGAGCGTAGGGCATATAAATCCAAGATAAAGCGTTGACCTGGACAGGGCAAATGGAACCCAATCCTGCGTTAATGAGAGCTGCTGCACAGCTGCCATGTTACTGCTGCCTAGTAGCAGAAGGGCCAAAGAGGAGACATGTAGCTAAGTAGCTCATTAGCATGCCAATTATAATTAAGCTCCTGTCTTCTCAGTTATGCCTGTCCCCCCTTTTTTTTTGCACACTTATGAATAAGGCAGTGGTACGCAGGGCTTGAGACTTAATGCTCAGTGCAGTGGACTGTGCCCAGAGCTTAACCTTACATGCACCCATGCATAGCCTCTGCATGCACTTGTGCTGGAGCCCGACCACCTTGCCCCCCCCACCCCAGTGAAGTTGAAACAATGTGTATAGTGGGGGTGCTGAGAGCCATTGGACCCAACTGTAAACCCTGTATGTGATGGAAACCACTTCAAGCCTGGGGGTGCTGTCACATCCCCAGCACCCTTAGTTCCAGCCTCCCTGCCCCACCCGGCAAGGAATTTCAGGATTAAGGCCTTAAAGCTCTATCTACCATCTAGGTATTTATTCTTCTTAATAAATGCCTTTAAAAAAATGAAGCCAGAATCTCTGAGCCTTGCATACTTCGTATTTGTTTGTGCTTTGAAATATTTTAATGCGCTTTATCTCAGTGTGGTGAAAGATTTCAACACCTTTTGCTCCCATCCCCCACTCTCCCTCAGTCTTGAGTTCATCTGAAAAACCATGTGGCTAATGTGTTAAATCACTTGTCTAATTTGTGAAGTCATTGTCCAAAATGCTTTAAACCTCATTCAGGTGTTTCCAGCTTAGGGAAAGTCAGGTGTGAAAACACAGATTGCTGCTGGCAGCTGAGCCTCTTTTCCAGGTGAGCGCATAGTCATAGAGACAGCCTGCAGCCGCAAATTGTTTCCTTAATCCCAGGCTGTGCCTTGCAGGGCTGGAGGAATTGCCTTTGCTGTACATCCCAACTGGCTCTCTACTTAGGAGGGGCAGTCCCTAAAACACTGATCGTTTTTGCACGCAGCCCCTCCAGAAAGCTCTCCCTGTCAGAAGAATTTCAGTAAAGCTAAAATGTTTCACTCTGTCTCCAGAAAGGCACCTGTTTTATAGGTTTCTACTGTGGACAGGATGGTTTTACTACCCAAACGTAGCCTCTCATTCATGTCTGATTGACTCTTCTCTCTTAAGTATTTGAATCAAAGAAGTATGTCATAATTCAAGAATCTGAACTGAGAAAATGCTGTACGCATCCCTTGATTCATTTTACATATGACTTTGATCTCTTTTTTTTCATTCAAGTAATTTTTTTCTACCACTTTAAATGGAGGGGAAATTCCTTTTCCATGCTTGTTGGTTTTCTTCTATATACAGTACAGACCTGTTTACGCGTGACCCATTTACACGCGAATCCACTTAAAGCGCGGTAGCGCCATGCCTCCCAGTGCTACCTATTTAACACGTGAGACTCGTTAACATGCGGTACAGGAACTTGCTATGTAGCGCTACAGATTTGCTCACTAACTCACTGACACAGAAATCGACAGGAAGTGTGGAGCGGAAATGTGTTGTACATCTTTACCGATATTGGTAAAGACGTATCACGCACGCTTAGTCATTGTCACTCTAGAGAGATATATAATATATACAGTAGTACTGTAGTTATATAGTAATACAGTATATATACTACGTTAGAAAATTTTAACCGTAGGCCTAATATAATGGCAGAGGGCAAGCGTCAGTGTTCCCACACTGTAGAAGAAAAGCTAGCTGCAATAGATCGAGTAAATAGTGGAGAAACCCAGGACAAAGTTTCAAAAGATATTGGGATTACCGAATCTACTTTCCGAGGATGGCTAAAAAACTAATCTAAACTGAATGGCTTTGTACAAAATATCGATTCTGCCATGGGGATTAAGTGAAAACGTGTGCGCTGTTCAGTAAAACCCACAATAGACAAAGCCATGCGCACGTGGTTTGTTCAGGAAAGGCTGAAAGGAATGCCGCTAAGTGGGCTAATTCTTCAAGCCCAAGCGACAACATTTGGAAATGTAACGGGGGATGAATCATTCCAAGCCAGCAAGGGGGGTTTATAAGTCGTTTTAAAAAGCGTCATGGGATAGCACAGGTATCGATTTCTGGAGAAAGCCGATCAGCCGATGAATCGGCCGCGAACGCGTTTCCTGCCGAGTTAAAATCTATTTTACAAAATGAAGACTACCATGAAGAACAACTTTATAATTGTGTTGAAACAGCTTTATTTGCAAAACTGGTATGTGATAAGACTTTAGCCTTTAATTACGAGACACAGAAAACAGCTGGATTTAAAAAGATAAAAGATTGTGTGACTCTTCTTTTTTGTAGTAATAAGACGAGCAGCCATAAGCTTACCCCTCTTCTCATTGGCCACTTTCATAACCCTCGCTGCTTTAATCACCTCAATAGAGCCAAGCTGCCAGTAATATACGCTAACAGCAAAAATACTTGGATGACAAGACACATTTTTGACGACTGGTTCCACAACAGCTTTGTTCCAGCTGTTCGTAAGCATCTGCAGTAGAAGAAACTTGAAGACAAAGCACTTTTACTACTTGACAATTGACCAGCTCATCCTCCAGCCGAATCACTGGTATCGAGAGATGGAAAAATTCGAGTGCTATACCTACCATTCAACACAACATCAAAAATTCAACCTTTAGACCAGGGCATTATTCAGAATTTTAAAAACAATTATCGACAGGAACTGATTTTGGCGATCATGTCATGCATGTCTTCAGGCATTTCCGAATTCCTGAAACAGTTAAACATGAAGGAAATTATTTATTTAGTTAAAAAAACTTTGGGACGGAGTAAAACAAAAGTCCATTGAAAACTGCTGGATGAAGGCTCTCGGTGATGCCTTTTCTGTCAAAGACGACTCAGACTTGGAAAACTCCAGCAGTGGTACTGATTCAGAGCCAGACTTTGAAGGATTTTCGGAAGAAGACATCCTACAAACATGCATGCAGACAAAAGAGTATAAAGGTAAACTTCTCTTTCAAACGATAAAAGATTTTAGTTTGGATACGTCGCCGGAAATCATTACTGAGTGGCTGGAGAAGGATGAAGATTGCCCGACTTCAGAATTTCTGTCCGAGGAAGAAATATTAACGGGCTGCGAGGCTACGTCGGACCACGAAAGTGATGGCGAGAATTCTAATAACACAGGCCTAGATGACAACAACAACAACGACGTTGAACAGGTCAAAATTTCGCCCACAGAAGCCTTTAGTGCTATAGAAACTGTTGTAAGATTTATGGAGGAGCAAAATTCGGAAAATATCGAAATCATTCGTCTGCGGTGAATGACAGACTTCATAAGAAAGGGAAAAAAAATGCGAGCATGAAAGAGCAGAAAATAACAGCGTTTTTTTCTAAGTGAATCATAGACACTTTTTTCAGCATGGCAGTCTTAACCCGTGGTCCGTTAACACGCGGTCGTGACAGCTTGACTCCCGACATCTGCACATAAACGGGTCTGTGCTGTGTGTGTGTGTGTGTGTGTGTGTGTGTGTGTGTGTGTATATATATATATATATACACTTTTTTTTTTTTTTTAATAAGGTCACTGCTAGTCATGATTACTTCTTGGTTATTGGCTCATAAGTGAAGCTAAGGGTGAAGTGAGTATGACAGAAGTAGTAATACATGGAATTGGTGTATGGCTTTACCAGGGGCCCTGCATTGTGAAACACCAGGCCCTCAGCTACCGAAGAAGTGAGTACTTCAGGGTGCTCTCTGTTGAAGATTAGAATCCTATCCTGAGATAGATAAATCTTGAAGCTAACAGTTGAGGAGTTTATTATCCCAATAGAGTTTCCTACAGAAATGTGACCATCATCCTCTCACCACAGGGCTTTGATTGGTTGTTATAAATAGTTCTGTACCAATTGGCTTTTTAAAAACTAAATTGTATTGAATATCTGGCGTTAGTTGAGATTACGACGGGGAGATTGTAAGAAGCTGAGGCAGCCATGTTTATTTTGGGGCTATCGATTTGGAGATCTGAAGGCCCGTCAGAGCATGGAAATGTTCATAATTGTGCTGTTATTGAAAAATAAATGAACTGCCATTATGCAAATCAACTAGCTTTCCTCCTCCCAGCCTATCAGAGTGCAAGGAACTGCATAATTGATAAATAAGTGTGTACTTATGGATCAGTAACTCTGTAGCATGTCTGTGATCTGACTGGTTGAGACAATTCCATTTCAGGATAATTTTGTGTAATCTGACTTCTTGAAGTATGTAATTGCTTTTATATGGAAAGAGATGTAATAAGGATAATGTAGCTAACAGGTCTTGACCCATGTGGTTCAAAACTTCCACTAGCCAATCAAATTCCTCTGTCTTCAGCCCATTTTATGAGCGTTCCACAGGCATTATTGCAGATGTCAGAAAATGTACTGATTGATATATGCTTTCTCTCCAGGGTTAGATGTTACCTTCTTGGAGACATTCAATTTTGTCCACCAGCCAATTAACTAACTGTATGAAAAGTCTATATTGGATGCTTTATAATAATAATTCATGGCTACATACAAGGCTGCCCTATCCCCTTTCCATCTCCCTCCCTGTCTATAGTATATACTTTCTCAGTACTCTTAGGTTATTAAATACTTAATGACTATTTCATTATTGCTAACTATCGTTTTGATGAGCTACAGTAGTAAAACTTTGGAACAGCAATAGAAAAGGGGTGCTATAAAGTAAGTGCCTCTCTGATTCCTTTATAGGAAGAGCAAATTTTGGGAGCTGAAGTAATAGGGGATAAAACTCAATTAATGAAGTGAAGTAAAAAGAAGTAAATGAGGTAATCAAACTCAGAGAAATTGGTATTGGCAGGTTCTGAATGATGCTCTGAGATGAGCAATCTTTCAAAATCCTTCCTTGTACGTTGCTGCCGTCTCTTTATTTATTATTAAAATAACATGATCCATGAGGCGCTCAGGGTGAGTCCCGGCCTAGCTAATTCTAATTAATCCAGTCAGGGAGAGCAGCAGGGTAAGTGGAGCAGTCTATCGGATTGAAATTCATAACTTAATTGAGGTCAAAGTCCTGGGCTGAGAGAACAAAAGTCTTTCGCTAGGACCAAGCAGATCAATAGCAATAAATATCTGGCTTGGATACAAGTAGCTTATAGTGACAGATTATCTGACACTGGCCAGAGGTCTTGGTCTTGTTAAGGGCAGAGTCCTGAGGCATGTACAGTATACGAAGACTCTAGCTGCAGTTCCTTCCGAGCCCCAAAGAGCTCAGAAGGGAGACCAGTGAAATATCTGAAGGGTTCTTGAGAGCCATGATAGAGTGCAGTTTATAAAAACTCCAAGTAACTCCGACTGAAATGGCACAGAGTTGGATTCAGTTTCTTGAGATATGGGTTTCCCTTTAAGTAGGGCAAGGGCTTGTGTCACATTAGCACTGACTGAGGTCAGAAGAATTTGCTACAGCTTACAGGAACTTGGAGCTAAATCACTAGCTTGTCCAAAGAAGGACCTTTAGGATCATGGGGAATTGAGCACATAGATTGATGGCCTTTATGCCACGTCTGTATTTATTGTATACAGTATTTATATATGGAAGAAAGAGGAAAGTTGGAGTAGTAGAGTGTAAATAATCATTAAGGTACTTTTATAAGCAGTATTATACAGTTCTGAGAAACGGAGACAGTGATTACCATACCCTTCAGAATAGCAATCACAGATTCCAGTGTGACTCTGAAACTTCTGCACTGTTGATGCACCCTTATGTTAAAAAAAATTACTATAGTATTCTACAGTAATGGCCACTTGTCAGAGCTGTACTGTAGATCTGTGTTTTGGACAGTTACTTTAAGGGCAGACTGTGACATTGACTGCATTGATATTTAAACCAGGGAAAGCAGCGTGTAAAACCGTGCTAAATTGAAACGTGAAGGATTGAAGTACAGACACAGGTTTGTCCTAGAAAGTTATACGGAGAGAGATGCATCAGTAATAGTCACCCTTTTCTTTTATTTTTATTTTTTAAGTGGATTTAGTGGTAATAGATATGGCCACATTTGACAGCCTTGGGGACTGTTGTCCTCTATGTACCAGACAGGTATTGCATTTGGTCAGCAATCTGCATTTCCCTTGACACTGTCCAGCCAATGTGTTTCAACACTATTTAGAAGGTGCCCTTGTCGGGATTAGAGAGTAGGTCAGACTCTTTGTCCGTTGAGTCAGATTCAAATTTAGTATGAATCTGACTTGACGAACCAGTACAAATACCAGATATTTAATTGGCTATCACTCCCTCAAATTACCTTGACCCTGATTCCAGAGAACACATACTATTTTATGCCACAGGATCCTTGCTTCAGCCAGTGCACAAGCTGGACAGTGTGCAGTGAATGAGGCAGCTGTTCAGTATTCATTTTTATCCTCCCTGTGCGGTGTGTGGCTTCCTGCTTCATTCACTGCACAATATCCGGCTGCCTCATTCTGAGGTCAGTGAGTCCAGCCTCTGGACTACTGCCTTGCTCATTGTGCATCCCTCCCTGACTCACTCTCCAGCCTACTCACCTAGTGACACGAGGCCTGCGGCAATTAAAGACTTTGTTGAAATGCATGTTAAAGGGAGCAGAATTAAACCTTAACTTTGGCTTTTCCTGACTTTTGAGTGCTTCATATTCCAACAGTCAGTTTTTATTAATAGCATTTCCTATTTAAAGAGAGATAATCAAACAAAACTTCCACCATGTGGAACCAGTTGCTACATAGCAGTAGAACTCCTTGTCTTACTCACACGTGCCCTGAACCAATAGAACATTGGGAAATCATATTCAGAAATAAGAAATTCCTCTTTCCTTACACACTGACATTTGTGGAGAGTCAACAAAAGGTTGTGGGAAGGTGGGGAATGAAAAAATATTGTAAAACTGGTGCTTGGCTGAAGTACATTTTGAAAAAAGTTTATCTGGACCACATCTAAAAAGGTACTCAGTGGACCATGGAAAGGCACATCTGTGACCCAGGGTGTCCTTGCTAGATTTCAAAATTCTACCACCTCCTGTTGAGGCCCCAGAACTGTTCACTGGGATCAATGGGGTTACTGCAGATATCCACTGATGTAACTAAGAACAGAATCTTTCTTACCGTTTTTAGAGTTGTGCTGTCAACACCTGTTATACTGGTGCACAGTAAAAGTAAAAAATAACAAAACAAGGGCCTGATCATATAAACCCTCTACATACAGAACTCCCATTGATTTAAGAGAAGATAGTACTCTTGTGACTGAATTGAGAGCCAGGAGATCTGGCTTCTGTTCCCAGCTTTGCTGCAGGCCCTTTTCATGACTTCAGACAAGTCACTTAATTTCTTTGTCTCAATCAGGGCCAGCTCCAAGCACCAGCCGAGCAAGCTCGGGCTTGGGGCGGCAGATTCCAAGGGGCAGCATTCCATCTAATCCTTTTTTGTTTTGTTTTGCGCTTCACCGCTTTGGCCGCCCCTGCAGATTTTTTCTTTTTGGTTTGCTGCTCCTGCTGCCCTGTAGGGGGCGGAGGAGGGGAGCGCCCTGCAGCAAGCCCGGCAGGGCAGCCCGCGTCCTTCCCTGCCTGCCGACTGGAGCGGCGCGGAGCCCTCCCGGCAGGCGGCGCAACGGGAGGGGCCGCGTGGCAAGCACCCTGCTTAAGGAAGCCCTGGCCGCCCCCCTTCTCTCTCTCCTCCCCCCACTAGCCGGGGTGTGCACTCCGCTGCCCGGGGTCTGCAGGGTCGGGAGTCCCCCTGCACCCACGCTCCCGCCGCCCCGCAGGTATTCTTTTTTATTTTTGTTTTTTCTTTCCTTCGCCGCTCCGGCCGGCCGGCCAGTTTGTCTGCCCCCCCCCCCCCCCCCCCCCCGGGGGGGGGGGGGGTTGGTTTCCCCCCCCCCCCCCCCCCCTTTGCTGCCCCGGCTGGCCGGGCGTTTTTTGCTTGGGGCGGCAAAAAAGCCAGAGCCGGCCCTGGTCTCAATTCCTCATCTGTAAAATGGAGAGAGAGAGAATCCTTTCCTACCTCTCAGGAGTTCTTGTAAGGTGCTGAGATGCTATAGTGATAAGCACCGTAAAAAACCCTGTAAGTGAAATTAAACAAATAATAACTGTCTTACGTGCACAGAAGACTTGCAGGATCGTACTCCAGGTCATGCAAATTTCCACGCCCCTCAGAATGCACCAAAAGAAGAGACTAAAGGATCCAATCCAGCTCCGCATAAAGTCACTAGGAGCAGGAGTAGGCAAAGAAATATTTCTTGTTAGGGAAATATTAACGAACTATTGTTAGGGAAATAAATATTTCTTTCCAATCTTCTAGAAGTATGTAAGAGTACAAAGTAGTTAAGAAGATCTCTTTAGCTATTAGCTTTCTTAGCTTCAACCATCTGACTTTGGTGCATCTGTCACATACCCTGAAAGTCAGTTTGCAGGATACAGAAAATCCTGAATTTCATGTTTGAGAATATATCTAAAATGTATTGCGACGTACTCTGGTGCGTTGCGATATTGCTATGACAGTGTTATGTTTTTTTGTCTGCAAATAATGTTTTAAAAGTGGCAACCCTAAATGTGATGCTGTAGCAAATGTTTCAGATTTCCCTTCCTGAGGAGTACGTTACTAAAGTGTAATACAAGAGAAATTAGATGTGCGCCTCTTAAATTAAGGTTGTGCATTATGGGGCAAATTCTGGTACCCTAGCACAGCCTAGGTAGTCAGGATGTGCACTAGTAAGTTCTTTGGCTGCAACCAAAGAAAGGGTTCAGATTGTTTTTGCACACATGAGACCATAATGCCCGTTTAGACGTGTCCTGTTACTCTTGACAAATCACTTGATGACTTTTGTTCCTTTTGGTTGATTATAGCAGAACTGTGAGAGAGCTGTAGCATGCGTCATTTTCACTTTTCATGTGTCAGTCTGTTGCTAGAGATATGCTTTCTGCTATATTTCTCTTGCCTTCTGACACATTAACTATTTTTCATAGCAAAAGAAGTCTCCTATTTTCTGTTTTGCAATAGTGTGCTAAACACCATGCTGGGGGGAGTGTTTTGAAGGGGAATCATTACTCATTTGATCACCAAAACAGTGGGAGAATCTGTTAGAGGTTAAAATTGTAGTGAAGAGGGAAGAGTTCATGTGTGAAGGACCCCCTATTCCTTCCCTTCTCCCATCATGTACATATAGGGTGCGTCTACAGTGCAGTTAAACACCAGTGGCTGATCCATGTCAGCTGACTCAGGCTTTCAGGGCTCAGGCTTGTGGGGCTGTAGAATTGCAGGTGTTCAGACTTGGCCCAGACTTTGGGACCCTCCCCTTGTGGGAGCCCAGAGTTCAGGCTCCAGCCTGAGCCCAAACATCTACACTGCAGTTTTACAGCTGCTTCGCCCAAGCCCTGTGAGCCCGAGTCAGTTGACACGGGCCAGCCACGGGTGTTTAACTGCAAAGTACACATACCCATAGAGTTCACATCTTAGATGTGATTGGTATCTCTTAACAACCATAACACGCGCAAGAGTGTTCTTGGTACTTACCTAAGTTGTAGTGAGTCAGCCCTGGCTCTAGTTAAGAACAAAAAAATGCTTTAATGAAGTAATATAGGCAAGGCCTCACCTGTCACAAATTATTTAGTCACAATAAATGTTTCTTGACATTTGTCACAGCCAACCACTATATTTATTTGCAAACCTGGAATAGTTTGGCCCAGCTGGATAGGTGTAATAATAGACTTGCTTATGACACAGATGGAATAAATCTTGGCCATTGGTCACTGCTGCATCTTTAAAAAAAACAAAACTTAATTGGAAAGAGGACCCCCACCTGAATGAACTGAAAGGCAAATGATTTAAACATCTGTGATGAGGTAGTAAAAAGCTATGATCTCACATCAAGCTGTGTGTAGGATCAGGACATGCTCTGGAATCCAAAAACTATACAGGAATGGACTTGTTTGGTGTTAGTCTTTTGCAAAAGTGAATTGTTAATTAAAAGAAAACAAGCTTGAGAATATTGTGGTTTACTTTCAGTTAGACGTAGTTGCTTTTCCATCACTCCACTATTTCTTTGTGACTTCCCATTCCTGACATCATGCTGGTAGACCATTTCCAAGGGCCACTTTCAAGCAGTACATTTTTTTTTCTTCTAAAATTTTTAGAAGCTGCTATTGTGATATCTTGCCAAATGCAGAAGGGATGTTTTAGGTGGTGCAAGTTACATGTTAGTAAGGGTATGTCTACACTACGAGAGTAGTTCGATTTTACTTAAATCGAATATGTGGAATCGATATTACAAAATCGAACGTGTGTATCCACACTAAGGACAGTAATTCGACTTTGTGAGTCCACACTGACAGGGCAAGTGTCGACATTGGAAGCGGTGCACTGTGGGCAGCTATCCCACAGTTCCCGCAGTCCCCGCTGCCCATTGGAATTCTGGGTCGAGTCCCCAATGCCTTCTGGAGAAAAAAATGTGTCGAGGGTGCTTTTGGGTAACTGTCGTCATCCATCCGTCACTCCCGCCCTCCCTCCCTGAAAGCGCCGGCGGGAAATCAGTTTGCGCACTTTTCTGGTCAGTGACAGCGCGGACGCCACAGCACTGCGAGCATGGAGCCCGCTGCGACCATCGCTGCAGTTATGGCCGTTGTCAACACCTCGCACCTTATCATCCACCTTTCCCAGAGGCAGATGCTGAGAAATCGGGCGAGGAGGCTACGGCAGCGCGGTGAGGACCTGAAGTCTGAGAGTGGCACAGACGTGTCACAAAGCACGGGACCCCGCGCCGAGGACATCATGGTGGCAATGGGTCATGTTGATGTTGTGGAACGGCGATTCTGGGCCCGGGAAACAAGCACGGACTGGTGGGACCACATAGTGCTGCAGGTCTGGGATGAATCACAGTGGCTGCGAAACTTTCGCATGCGGAAGGGGACTTTCCTGGAACTTTGAGAGTTGCTGTCCCCTGCCCTGAAGCGCAAGGACACCCGGATGTGAGCAGCCCTGACTGTCCAGAAGCGAGTGGCCATAGCCCTCTGGAAGCTTGCAACGCCAGACAGCTACCGGTCAGTCGCGAACCACTTTGGCGTGGGCAAATCTACCATGGGGGTTGTTGTGATGCAAGTAGCCAACGCAATCGTTGAGCTACTGCTCTCAAAGGTAGTGACCCTGGGAAACGTGGAGGTCATCATAGATGGCTTCGCCGCGATGGGATTCCCATGCGGTGGGGCTATAGATGGAACTCACATCCCTATCCTGGGACCGGACCACCAGGCCAGCCAGTACATTAACAGAAAGGGTTACTTTTCAATGGTGCTGCAAGCACTGGTGGACCATCGGGGACGTTTTACAAACATCAACGTCGGATGGCCGGGCAAGGTTCATGACGCTCGTGTTTTCAGGAACTCTGGTCTGCAGGAAGGTATTTACTTCCCGGACCACAAAATAACTGTTGGGGATGTGGAGATGCCTATAGTGATCCTCGGGGACCCAGCCTACCCGCTAATGCCCTGGCTCATGAAGCCCTATACAGGCGCCCTGGACAGTGAAAAAGAACTCTTCAACTACCGGCTGAGCAAATGCAGAATGGTGGTGGAGTGTGCTTTTGGACGTCTCAAGGGGAGATGGAGAAGCTTACTGACTCGCTCTGATCTCAGCGAAACCAATATCCCCATTGTTATTGCAGCTTGCTGTGTGCTCCACAATCTCTGTGAGAGCAAGGGGGAGACCTTTATGGCGGGGTGGGAGGTTGAGGCAAATAGCCTGGCTGCTGATTACGCCCAGCCAGACAGCCGTGCGATTAGAAGAGCCCAGCGAGACGCGCTGTGCATCCGGGAGGCTTTGAAAGCTAGGTTCCTGAGTGAGCAGGGTAACCTGTGACTATTAAGTTTGTTTACATAGAAGCTGAACCTGCCCCCGTTTCTTTACCCGGTTAATGTTCACTATCCTCTCCAGTTACATACCCCGTTCACCCCGTTCACCCCCTTCCAACACACGTTTAAAAATAAAATCACTTGAAATTTGTTAATGAACACCGTTTTCTTTATTACTGTTTTCGCGGTAAAGTGTTGAACCTGGGACGCAGACTGTGGTGGGGAGCGGGTGTAGTTTAGTGATGCAAAGGACGCATCTAAACTCCAGGAATGACAGGCTCCGCGCTGGTGGACTGGTTGTTTCAACGGAGCCTGACACCCCTCCTGTTCGGGACTCTGTGTGTGGGGGCTATGTGACTTTGTGGCAGGGGGAGGACGGTTACAGATCCCCTGCTGCGTGGCTCTGTGATCCAGGATAAGGACCGCTGCATATGAACTCTAACCGCCCTCCCCCGCCACAAAGTCACATAGCCCCCCCACACACAGAACATGAAAACCACCTCCCAGACTGACCAGGGTAACTAGTGACTGCAATGTGAGTGTGCCCTGCTGCTGAACCTGCCCCCGCGTCTGTACCCTGGTAAAGGTGACTGTTCTGTCCAATTACCAACCTCCTTCCCCCCTTCAAACAGACTCTCCTCTAAAAGAACATGATGGAAACCGTAATTAACAGAAACTTATTTTTTATTAGCAACTACACATGAAACTGGGGGATGAAACTGGGACGGGGGCTTGGGTGAGGCAGGAAGGAAAGGACTTATCAAATTTTGGGGAATGACAGCCTTCTGGTACTTGAGCAGTCTGCAGGGGTGGAGTGAGAGTTTTCACGGACTCTGCCGCCCCTCCTTCTTGGGACTTTGGGTGAGGGGGGTATGGGACTTTGTGGCGGGGGAGGGCGGTTAGAGATAGACTGCAGCGGGGCTCTGTCCTCCTGCCTCCGGTCCTGCAGAACAGCCACAAGGTGCCGGAGCGTGTCCGTTTGCTCCCTCATTAGTCCAAGCAGCGTTTGAGTCGCCTGCTGGTCTTCCTGCCGCCACCTCTCCTCCCGTTCAATGTGTGATCGGTGAATTTGGGACAAGTTCTCCCTCCACTGGGTCTGCTGGGCTGCCTGGGCTCGGGAGCAGACCATAAGTTCCGAGAACATGTCCTCCCGTGTCCTCTTCTTCCTATGCCTAATCTGCGCTAGCCTCTGGGAGTGTGATGCCAGGGTAGGTCGGGAGACAGTCGCAGCTGTGGGATGGGAAAAAGGGAGTGAATTCCTCAGAAAGATAAATTTAGTTGTGAACAAAGAACATAGTCTTTCTCTGTGAACAAGACCATGCACAGCACCTATCACATGCGCACTCAGGACAAGGTCGAATTTTCGGCCTTCGCATTCAGTGCCTGGGGTCTTGCAGTGCAGATCAGACAAGCGGGGCAGGACAGCGGAATTTGGGTAGCAGGCCGACATGGTAAGCCGTACACTTGTGGCTGCTTAAAACTTTAATAATAGCACTGGCCTCCTTTCAGGTTCAAAGCAATGCCAGTCCCTGCTGCCAGCAATCCGGCAAGCATGAACTCTGCCCCTGTTCCACCCCCTCGCGGCTGTCCCAGGGAAAGATCCCTGTATGCTGCCCCTCTACCACCTCCACCGCGTGGCTGTAAACCACCGGTTACAGTTCTGTAAAGGAACAGGCAAGCAGTCCCAATACTAACATTCCCCTACCTAATTCAAAGCAGGTCACCATGAGCGTCATCACTCTGATGAGGATTTCAGAGACGGAGAAAGAAAGGATGCTTCGGGAAAGCATGCAAAGACCAGGGCCGTATGCCGCCATGCTCTGCAAGGCAATGATCCCCGAGTACTTGCTTGTCTCCTGGCGCGGAAATGTTTCCTACCACGGAGGACCCAATAAGGCTGCTCTCCCCAGGAACCTGATGCAAAGGCTTTCCAATTACCTCCAGGAGAGCTTCGTGGAGATGTCCCAGGAGAATTTCTGCTCTATCCCCGGACATATAGACCGGATTTTACTGTAGCTGCACTGGCAGGGAGTAAACAGTAGAGCGCTAGGGCAAACCAATCATGCTAAAGCGGACATTGTTAGATTTTTTTTTTCAGTAGTTGCACTGCCAAGGACTGAAACGTTAAGCGCCTAGGGCAAAGTAATCATGCAAAACCCATTGTTAATATTGTTAATATTCCTGTTCTGTTAAAAATAAATGTTTACATGTTTAAAACACTTACCGACTGATCCTTCCCCTGATTCTGTGTCCGGGTTAACGCCTGGGGACGGTTGGTAGGGGATCTCTGTAAGGGTGATGAAGAGATCCTGGCTGTCGGGGAAATCAGCGTTGTAAGCGCTGTCGACTGCCTCGTCCTCCTCATCTCCTTCGTCATCTTCCCCGTCCGCTAACATGTCCGAGGAACCGGCCGTCGACAATATCCCATCCTCAGAGTCCACCGTCAGTGGTGGGGTAGTGGTGGTGGCCGCACCTAGGATGGAATGCAGTGCCTCGTAGAAACGGGATGTCTGGGGCTGGGATCCGGAGTGTCCGTTTGCCTCTTTGGTCTTCTGGTAGCCTTGTCTCAGCTCCTTGATTTTCACGCGGCACTGCGTTGCATCCCGGCTGTATCCTCTCTCTGCCATGGCTTTTGAGATCTTCTCGTAGATCTTTGCATTCCGTTTTTTCGATCGCAGCTCGGAAAGCATGGACTCATCGCCCCACACAGTGATCAGATCCAAGACTTCCCGATCAGTCCATGCTGGGGCCCTCTTTCTATTCTGAGATTGCATGGCCATCTCTGCTGGAGAGCTCTGCATCGTTGCCAGTGCTGCTGAGCTCGCCACGATGTCCAAACAGGAAATGAGATTCAAACTGCCCAGACAGGAAAAGGAATTCAAATTTTCCCGGGGCTTTTCCTGTGTGGCTGGTCAGAGCATCCGAGCTCGGACTGCTGTCCAGAGCGTCAACAGAGTGGTGCACTGTGGGATAGCTCCCGGAGCTATTACCGTTGATTTCCATCCACACCTAGCCTAATTAGACATGGCCATGTCGAATTTAGCGCTACTCCCCTCGTTGGGGAGGAGTACAGAAGTCGAATTTAAGAGACCTCTATGTCGAACTAAATAGCTTCGTTGTGTGGACGGGTGCAGAGTTAATTCGATGTAACGCTGCTAAATTCGACATAAACTTCTAGTGTAGACCAGGCCTAAGAGTCTAAAATAGTATAATTTACATGGAGAGAGACTGGAAGAATGTGTAACCTAGAGTGTGTGGGAATGCTTTAACTTATACCTTCTTAAGCCCTCTGGTTGCCTTTTTCCCCCCTCCACCTGTCTATTCTAGCCCCTTGACATGTAAATGACACCCATTTGGATTCTTTCACCCCCACTTATGCATATGTAAGTTACACCATCTTACACATCATCTCTGAATTTGGCCCAAAATATCTACCACACTGTCACAGAGAAATCATTGTGGTTAATGCTGACCAATGCAATATTTTGGTTTGGCTGCTGCAAAAATACAATGAGGACAAGATGGAAAAGATAAAATTCAGTGGGGACACAAATATTTTCAGGCTTCTGAGAGTTTTACTAAAAATTAAACATTCACTGAGAAGTGTATGATGCTTCTCTCTCCTTAGGTACATGTATGCTGTTCCTATTGACTGCAAGGTAGGCGAAGTAATATCTTTTATCGGACCAGCTTCTGCTGGTGGAAGGGACAAGCTTTTGAGCGTCACAGAGCTCTTCCTCAGGTCTGGAGAAAGTAACCAAAGTGTAGGCATCCCCCTGGATAGGTAGACCAAACAGAGGGGTGGAGAGGGTGAGAGTAAGAAATAGCAAAACAGAGATTAAAAGAAAAGTGGAATTCTAGGCTTGCCTAACCTCTAACCAGACCACAGTAATTTGTAAGGATCATACAGAGAGTAGGTTTAATGAGGGATTTAAGAGGATAGGCATCATGAATTTTGATGGGGATATACACATGAATCTTCCATTTACATCAGTGGGAGTTTTATGTGTGTATCTGAGGGCCAAATGTATCCCTCTTTGTGATCAGTAAAAAGAAAACTGCAGGTGTTGATATTAATCAAGCTCATTGAGATATGAATTCAGTGATGGGGAAGAAATGGGAGATTTTTAATAGAGGAAAAGAGATTAAAAAGTTGGTTTGTTTGCATAGGAATATATCACAGCTGTACCAAGAATTAAAAAAAAGTTTCCTGTTGGGATGGAGTGGCCTCATAACACAGACATTGGGCTTCATAGTTATTTTTAATTTGAAAATTCTAATAGTGGCACAGCATTTCTGGAAGGATGTAGTTTTCAGTCTTGTTCCCTGTTACTGCTCCTATGGCTGGACCAGATATAGGAGAGAAAGAAAGGAACACAATGGGCACTTCTCTGGAAGAAGAAAGTGTTATACTAGAAGAAACATCCCAGAATGCCTGATCTTGGATGCTGCACTATGGAATGTTAGCTCTTGCCTGAACATAGATGTTTCAAAAAGGATGCTGTGGATGACTTTTTAAGTGTACTTCAGTCATGTTCTCCCAGTTGCTAAGGTTGGGGAATTGTCAGTCGAGGCTTGCCAAAGCTCACCCGTCTTGTATGACCCAAACACACATTAGTTTCCAAAGCAACACCTCCCATATGATGAAAATAATATGTACACACGTTGCTCTACACTTTCTGCTTTGCTTGTGTCTTCCATTTAATATCATTCCAGATAGTTTTTGACTTTTAATTTGTGGCTGGTATGACGTTTCATTGGGTTAGTAGTGCATCGTAAACTCTCCAGTTCCCGCAGGTGAATTTGGAGTTGCTATACCTCCATTGATGGTTCCAGCTGACAAGAGAGTACATATACAACCATTTTGTGTGTGTGTGTTATTTTTTAGCAACATTCTCTCAAACATAGGCAGATTGGCAGCTCTGCAGTTCAATTAGAATGGTTTCTTTCCAATGTCTTTAGGCAGGAAGGATTACTGTAGTTTTCTGAGAAGGAGCAAAAACTGGAACAAAGGGAAATAGGAGTAGTTATGCCCCATTGACCAGAGAGAAGTTTTCAGAAGAATGGGTTATATTTATTATCACACCTCCTTCTGTCCTTAGCAATATGAAAACTTCATTGTTGTGTCATCAAATGTCTGTCCTGGTCTAAACATACCCTATATAGGACTTGTGTGGTTATCTGTGTATATCATCATCTTTGTGGTTGCTGGGCTTTCCTATTGTGCTGTCCATTAGTTTCCATTTTGTTGAAATCCATCTTCTCTTCCTGAAATATGCCAACCAACTGTAACTTCAGTTTCTTCTAGGTGTAATTCATAACTACCTTGGTGAGCTCTTTCCTGCTTTGTTTTTCCTTGCTTGCAATTCTAATTGTATATTTTCTGAAGTTTCACTGTCCGGCTTTTAACTTTTGCTCCACCATCATAATGAGCACCTCTTTTTCTGCTTACCAAATCCTTGTGGCTAATAGTACAGAAATATCTCTCCTTTTAAGCAGTAAGGTAGCTTGCTCTCCATCATATTGACTCCACTGGTAACTGCTAGAAAAGAGAAGAGGGTAAAGCAATAAATGTTTGACCCTTGACATTGGGGTGCTCTGTGTGCTGTAGAAAATTTCTCCGCAGTGGATTAGATCAAGGTTCAAAATGCTTTAAAGAGACATGCTTTAAATGTGTCTCCTTTGTGGTAGCCAACAAGTGGCTCCTTTAGGCATCTAGAGGTCCCCAGGGGTTCATGTTATTAATATCTGAGTTATGACAAGGTGACTATGCTGATGCTTATTTTTTTTCAGGCAGCATGATTAATTTTTCTTTCCTTTCTTAATATCTCTGAGCCAGATGTCTCTGAATATCCTCATAGGAATGTTTTGCTGCTCTTATCCATTCTCCACCCCCCCCTTCACTCTCCAACTAGTTGGTTTAATAACTTCCGAGATGTTTTTCAGTTCCACCAAAGGTAAAACTTTGAAAGGATCCTTAGGTGATGGCCTTGACATGTGTGATTCTGCCCCTGCAAAGTTCCTGATCAGGTTTGAGAGTTCAGTGCCAGGTATTCTGTCAATAATGTTTTGTATTTATTATTACATCTTTCTTCCCATTTACTATACAAACTGTACCCATACACCACCACTGAAATGCAGCTATTTCTGGGGTGTAGGCTGGCAGCAGGTGACTAACTGACACAAACTATGCTGCACAGTTGGGCAAGGAGGCAAGGTTTCGGCAGCGGCGAACCCTTAGCCTTATGAAAAATGCCATGGAGTCTGTATGGGTTTGTTTGTTTATTATGAAAGGCCTCAACATGTTGAACTTACTAAAACAGAGGCTGCTTCTGCAAATCAAATCTTGAATATTCAGCTGCATTGGGTTTAATTTCACTAGCCTGGAAGGCTGAAGATCAGAGCCATCCATGACAGAATTGGATGTGTGGTTCCAAGGAGTCCACATAGAATCATAGCAGATTAGGGTTGGAAGAGACCTCAGGAGGTCATCTAGTCCAACCCCCTATTCAAAGCAGGACCAACCCCAACTAAATCATCCCAGCCAGGGCTTTGTCAAGCCAGGCCTTAAAAACCTCTAAGGATGGAGATTTCACTACCTCCCTAGGTAACCCATTCCAGTGCTTCACCACCCTCCTAGAGAAATCGTTTTTCCTAATATCCAACCTAGCCCTCCCCCACGTGTTCCAACCTGTTGCCTAGATCACTCTTCTGCTTACTCCAGTGAATAGAATAGATTTATTCTCAGGACTGAAAAGAATTACTTCTGTATTCCTCGTCAGCCATTTTTATTCTTATTACTCTCTGCTTGATTTCAAGGGATTTTTGGTTGAGGTAACTCTACCAAAAAACCAAGACGCACAGTAATTGCTGAGAAGGATTATTAAGAGGAGGGTATTGACTTCTACATATGTTAATTTTTTTTAAAGATGGAGGTCTTAATTCGATAAGCTTAGAATCTAGATCTCCCTAATTTTTTAAGGGGCGGATTTCAATCTATTATATTCAGCTCTGTTTATTTGTAATGCAACAGTGATATATAGCATAGTATTAACCCTGTTGCAACAAATTTCTCAGTGCAAATACATTTGTACACAGGAGAATCCAGGCTTCTTATTCTGACTGAATTAATTACTCTTTTTTATGAGAATAATAAACTATTAAGAATGCTGAAGGGTTTTTACTGAACTTTCTCCCCATAATATTTATATTAAATTGACACTACTTTAGATGTGTATTAATCAACAATGAACAACAGGCAGCCCTTTAGCCCACAGTACAGTGGGAATTAAGTTAAAATTACACTGAGTTCAGGAAACAGCCAGTGTCATTTTATTGGTACATCTAACTGAATTATACGACACGGTCAAAGAATTGTGACCCAGTAAAGTAAATTGCTCTGTCCTAATACTTCCCTGTCTTCGTTCTTTCACAGTAATGTAGACTGTGGGATTGTTGACTTGCTGCACTGTTTTAGAAATGGCTAACGAGAAAAGGGGCAGATTCAGCTCTGTGCACGCTTTGCCGTTCAGCAAAATGTTTTTGAGTGTCACAGCTGCACTAACTATGTTGTGATCTTTGTTGCCATTAAGCTGATTATGCCCGCACAAGGACTCATCCAACTAATCCTGCAATATTGCAACTGGTAGCTTTACATTTTAACACAATTTAAAAAAAAAGAAAATTCAGGCAGTTCGACTTTATTGGACTCTGGAAATGGATCAAGCTATCACAGGAGTCCACATTTTTTGAATGTTTGGTTGATGCAGGAAGCTAGAATGTATTAGTGGACTCAGTGTATTAATGGGCTTGTGCTTAGGAGAGGTCTCTTGATCCATTAGTGCTTTACAGTGTTTGGAATAATTTAGGCTGGATAGTCTGGTTTTGGGCTACTTACCTCCCTGTGTTGAAGGTGATACGCTATAGTTGTATTTTTGGCACCATGTAATGTTTTTTGTTTTGCTTATGTAGGCATATCCTGTAGGCAGCTGCTCTGCCCCTGGAAATGACTCCACTCAGAGAGAGTTAGTAGTGAGATAACTTTATTTGTGTTATGCTGTAGCTTATAAAAAAAGAACTGTACCACAAGTTAGAATAAAGCATTTCTTCTGAGCTCTAAATGCCTATGCATTCAGTTAAACAAATCTTGTAGGACAATCTCTTGGGGATTCTCAATAATATTACAGTTAGTGTCTAACAGTAGACAAGAAATAAAAAGAAAAAGGGCAAATGAAGGAGAATATTCGAAAGACATAATAGAACATATTGGACACAGTTCTTGTAAATATGACTAAAGACCTGGAGAGTAATTTTACAACATGGTTACTGAATCTAGGGGTCTCGACCACTTTGCCCTTCCCATATTGCTAAATGAGAAGAGGATCCTTGCTAGATTGGTGAGGGGTCCCAGTGTGGAAAAGTTTGAAAACCCCACTGACTTGCATAGAAAAAAACCTGCATGTTCTCCTACAGGATCCAGGCATAGGATTGGGAATTCACTCTCCTGAGTTCTAATCCCAGCTGTGTGATTTGCTCTCTGTATAACATGGGGTAAATCACTTAACCTTTCTGCCTCAGTTTCTGTATCTAACATGGGAATAATACATACTTCTATCCAAGGGTATTACCTGGATTACTAAATCAATAGTTGTAAAGCACTGCTATATATAAGTGCTAAATAACATTAATAAATGTCCTTGAGCCTTGCACAGGACATTGAAGGTACATCTGCATATCTGCTACACAAATTGATAGGTTCTTTTCTGAGACTTGTGGGCCAGAGGTGGACAGAAAAGGAAAGATTGTTTTTTGGGGGGAGGGGGAGGAGGTGTTATCAAAGAACTACCTATACCACACTCCAGTAAAAAGCTCTTTAATACAACTTTTCCACTTAACATGCTCCCCATTGCCTACAGTCAGCAATGAGATTAAATTCTGTGCTACCACAGAGGACGTTGCTTGATTAAAACCCTCTTTTAGAAATTAATATGTGTCGTAGCTCTGTAGCACCGTTCCTCTTAACAGAGAAGGGTATTTTCTCCTGAGCACTCAAAGTGTGAAAAACACCAAATGAAACTACCTATCTGTCTTAGAGTTTTATCCTGCTGCCCATCACCATGGAATCTGGCGCCTTCTCTTTAAAATAAGTAGCAGTAGTGAAGTCCCTAGTGGACTCCATGATGCCTCTGGCACTTCTCCCTTTATGGGGTCAGAACTCTGCTTGGGATAGGGTGTTGTTTTTTTGGGCAGGGGCAGGGAGGAGGAGATGGGGGGTTGGAGAATAAGAAGGGTATTCAAATTGTGTCCCTTATGGTGGAAAGGCTTTTTCATTAATTGCTTTGAAAATTAGAACTGAGACCTTAAACTGATATCGGAAACTGATTGAGAGCCAGTGGAGGGACTTGAGCACTCACAGTGGCCTGAGCCGTGAAGAAGGCAGGCTGCCACATTCTGTGCCAGCTGGCGCCTGTGCATCATCGTCACATTCAGCTTCAGATGCAGTGAATTACAGTAATCCAGCTTGGAAGTGACAAATGCATTGATTGCTGTGGTCAGTGCCTTGTCCAGGAGGGAAGGGATAAAGTTTCCTAGCAAGCTGGAGGTGGAAACTGATGCTACCTGGTCATCCAAGCTTAGTGTGGAATTCCCGGACTCTGAGGCTTCATCCTACTCTGATAAATGGGGACTATATGCCGTCAGTGGAAGGTGGAGACAGCATCTTGTCAGTTCTTCGACATGTTTCCCCATTCCAACTGAGCTCCTTTGGTAACCTGAAAGGCAAAGGAAATGATGCTACCTGTTAACATATACCTCAACTGTTCCCTGTTAATAAATCTTTGCTTTTAATGAGATCAATCCTGCAAGGTTCATCTGAAGTCATGGGACATCAGCACCTTGCATTATCAAGCCCAATATTATCTTGCTTTGCTATAGAGCCTTTACTCTGCACAGCACTTTAGAAACTACTGGACTGTAAGCCCAACTCATGCTGCAACCCTCAGTCATGTATGTGAATAGTCCTATGGCAACCATTGCATGAGTAGGGGTTTGGCCAGCCCCATATAGATGGGACCAAGGCTAGAAGAAAAAGATGTATGAGTAGGGATTTGCTAGATCAGGCTATACGGACAGAAATTATACACTACTGAAGTTCTGTGACAGCTGTTCAGCAGCACTACTCAACAGTGTAGGACAGGAAGTGAAAATGACTACCATGTTACTTTTGTTTCATGAGCTTTTTTCTTAGAGCTGAACTCAGTGAAGGCCAAAGTGATGTTTTCAGTGATTCTCCAGCTGTTTTATTCTGCAGACTATAGGCCAAATTCTCTGTTGGTGGAGTTCCATTGAAGTCAGTGAGGAAAATATTGGACTTGTGCTTTTTTTGTGTTATTTATGTCTGAAGAGAGCATGAACATTTAAAAAAAGAAAGGGGGAGCAGGTGTTTTGCTTCATCTTTTAAAGTAGATATTCAGGTCTTATCTGGTCTTTTTTTTTTTCTTTCTGGCAGATGTGAAGTAGTTTATGAAACCAGACATCAAGAAAGTGCTGGTTTAGATAAATGTTTTTTATTTAGGTTATATAAAACTCTGGGTTTATTTTTTGGTTTTGTTAACACTTATTTAACTCAAATGCTAGACAAACAGTTGGAAGAAAACCCATCCTGTTAAAAATTCAGCCCCTTAATCCCCAGTCCCTTCAGTTGATGACAGACAGTGCCCTCCTGTTGGTGTTGCTAAGTCTTACAAAAGAGACTTTCAGTGAAATAGGGCTAACCTGACTTGACATTACTGATATTTCTAATCTTAAAAAAGGAGAAAACTTTCATGTCTTATTTGAAGATCATGAAGAAGGCAAAAAAAGTCCCAAACCCAGTCCCCTTCCCTCCCTTGTTCAGAGTGACCTTTTAAAATATCGATCCTTTCATGGATCATGCCTTCCCTCCCAATTTCCTAGTCTCCCTACTGTTTGGTTCTCAAAACTTTTCATATTGTGAACCACCACAAAGGGCTCCAAAGAGCTGATTTGATTAAAAGAACCACTGCTGTGGTATATCCCTGCATTTACAGGCAGCACAATCATGCCTCTATTCTTGCAGGCTCACCAATCCTTGTCAGTTTTTCTCCTGGGATAATTGGGTCTTGATTTATTATTAGTGTTTGCAAGGAAATAGGAACAGATTTTTAAAGCATTTATCGTTCTTCTGTTCTCTTAGTGCTGCTGTGTTTTAAGGAATAGATTCAGCATGTTTTACCAAAGCTGATCACTGTGTCTGATGTTATGATAGTTGGAAATAGATATAGTTTCAAGCCCTTCACAACAATACTTTTGGGGCATCTAAGAGATTTTCATGTTGTTAGGACATGCATTATACACCTCTACCCCGATATAACGCTGTCCTCAGGAGCCAAAAAATCTTACCGCGTTATAGGTGAAACCGTGTTATATCGAACTGGCTTTGATCCACCGGAGTGCGCAGCCCCGCCCCCCCCGGAGCACTGCTTTACCGTGTTATATCCAAATTCATGTTATATTGGGTCGCGTTATATCGGAGTAGAGGTGTATATCAAGAGCTGTGGATTCTTAGTGTTTGAAAATTAACTTGTTCTAATCCCTTCATTCTGACCCTTCTGCGCAATTTTCTCCACTACCCTTCTGCACTCCTGACTTGCCATATTGATAGCAGCTGAACTTTGATCAGGGGGATTGAACGCACCCTCTCACCTAAATCTTGTTCTCCCCATTGTAGTTTTGCAGATGGGTCACTAGCAACTGCCACAGAAGCAAGCTATGTAGGTCAGTTGGTAAACAGAGTAAGGCACCTTCTCCAGATAGCTAGTCTGTACTGCTCAGGAGCTCATAGTCCCTTACATTGTTTCTAAAGTTCAATCTCTGACATAGCAGTTCAGAGCACTGCTGCCATATGCAGGCTAGATCATTGTGTGTTTTAGGCTGTGATGATAATACTTTGCAGCTTGACAACATGTTCCATCCAAGGATGTCAACCGTTGGCTTTGGAAACCTAGTGAGTTAAACTCGCAAGACTCCTGCGAGGAAGGTGGGTGTTGTTATCCGTGATTTACAGATGGGGAAACTGAGGGACTGACTTGTTCAAGTGCTCACACTGTTTGTGACAAACCTAAGAATGAAACCCAGATCACCTTCTCCCAGTGCTGTGCCTTTAACTAGAAGATCATCCTTCCCCAATAGTGCATTAGACAGTCTGTTACAAGCATTTTCACCACAAAGACTTGTGTTGTGCTGCACTTTGTATTGGTTGCCTAGTGATTGGCTCTTCTAAACGTGCTTTTCAGTAAAAACCATTTTTGCCCCGTCACTGAAAATGGAATTGTGATAGTTTCGAAGAGCACTAATGTGCTTTTCCCCCACCATGGCTGAGAATCTGAAGAAATTTAGAGGGCTTGATTAGAATTGGACATGCATTTCCGCAATTGAATCTGATTGTGGTCATTGGAAAGGGGCTGATTTTGGTCAAAATAATGCAAACACCTGCGTCGGCCATGTTATTCTCAGTTTGTTGAACTGCTAAAAAATATCAAGATAATCCCTTTAGATTATCCATGTAATTCCTAGTGAATATTTATTGTAAAGTGACTGCCATTAACACAAGTTGATAATGCAACTCACAGCTGCTGGAGTTGTCATTTGTCAGTGGGTTTTTTTGTATTTTTTAATTTTCCAAGCTATTGCCATCTTAATCCCATGAGCTCATGTCTAATAACAGTAAAGGGTCTGAACTGCCTTTGCTGTGCTAGCTGCCACTTGAGGATGGCTTGTTCCTAAGGAGAACTCCTAATGGAATTCAAGGCTTTTTCTGAGGGTGCTCATTACGCAGCCTTCATGGTTTGCTTGTGGGAGGATGAAGTGCGTTGTGGGTTCAAGGACACACTCCCAGTTTAATGTGCACAGGCATGCTCCTGCTCGCTCTCTGATTGGCAAGGTTAACGCTGAGAGGCGCTGAGAGGCTGCAGCTTTTTAAACTGATTTGATTAGAACCACTACTTTATCCCCTTCACTCCCCCCCTCCCCATACCACCACCTCCTGATCCTTTTAACACAGCCCTTGGTCCAATAACCATTCGTTCTGATCCCACACACACACACTTTTTTTCCTGTTTTCATGCTGAATTTTGACATTTTGTAAAATAGATTAAGAAACCCTAAAGGGAGGATTAGGAGGCAATAGCTTTGTCTCATGAATGCATTTTTCTCTGACTAGTTGAAAGTCTACTCCTCTCTCCTCCATAGTAGTGCTCATTGCCAGCTGTTGATGGGTGGGGGACTAGAGCACAAATCAGGCTCTCACCTCTGATTGGGGGCTGGAGGGCAGAGGAGTTGAGCCTTACTGAAGTGAACTGTTCAAAGTGGCAGCTACTGTTTGTAGTTTCACTCCTGTCTTTAGTGAAACGATGCTTTATGTACTATGGGTTCCTCCTTGCCACAGAAGTGACCTGCGTAGTAAATGGTGTCAAGAGCTGTACTTACCCCTCCAAACTGCCCCGATGGGTGTATGTGGAAGAGAGAGGATTTCTAGACTTCCAAGTGCTACTGGGAAATGTATTGATGTGTCATGCCAGGAGCAGCAGGTCTGCCAGTGCCAATCTTTTTTCACGATAATATTATTTTCTTAACCACCCTACTTTTATTGTTTTTCCCTTTCCTTGGGTAACTTACCATGTTCCTTCTTTCAAAACAAACACACACTCACAATACACACCACAAAAAAACAAACAAAAAAACAGGACTAACACTGATTGAGGACTCTGGACTTCATTGCACGTCTTTGAGGTCTATTGCTGATGTTGGTTTCTAGAGAGAGTGGTCGATCATACTGACAGGGCCTGAATAATGGCCTAATTTAATAGTAGTTAAAAATAAATAGTTGGAGTTGCTTTGGGAAGAGTAGTAATCTTCAGCTGTACTGCTCGCAGTATGGCTAACCGTGCAGCATCAGTTTGAAATGGATAGAAGAAATAGCTTTGGCTTTAAAGCTTGTGGCATCCACAGAAAGCAGCATTAAGTTTAGGCAGGCCCAGCCTCCAATGAACAGATCACCCTGTTTCTATCTTTAATTAGTGTTCCTGGGAGAGCTGTTGGTCCATCAGAGATAAGAGGGCTAAATGGTGCAATTGACAAATACACTAACTACTCACCTTTTGTGAACCAACCTGGGTTCAAAATTTTGATTGTCACAAATGAAAACAATGTGGATGGTTTCATCTTAGTTACTAGTGACCACTTGTGCATGGACACAAACTGTTGGGTGTTTCAGCAGTGCTGTCAGCGTCTGCTCGGGAGAGGTCTAGGCTAGAAAACAGGAAGCACTGCAGGTCGTGATTGACTTGTTCTCTGAGAAGAGGAAAATCTTCATATAAGCTCATGCAATACATCTGTCTTGAATCATGCTATCAGCACTTCATGTGCTTGTGCACAACATTCGTACACACCCTAACGTTTTAAATCCCTAGACTCTCCTATCTAAATATTAAGCTAGTTTTTGTCATCTTTCAAATACTCCTGTGAAACTTGGTGCCTCTTACCACTGTATGCAATAGCATCCTGCCAAGAGGATGCCAGAAAACCTTTTCCATTGCTGCATCAGCGCTCTGGTTTGTGGGGAGGGAGCCCTCTTTCAACTACCCTGCTGCGCCTGTTTATGAAAGAAAGAAATCCAAAATCACATACCAAAATTAGGGGCGAGAGGTCAACATCGCTGAGTTTCCACATGTTTTTTTGAAGTGAGATGCAGAATAACTCATGCATGAAATATTTGGAGTGAGGGGTAACCGCCCCATACTTTGCATGTGTGCTTCAGAAAGGCATTACAGCTGAATCTGTGGGGTTCACTGCTAACTGCTGCAGGGACCTAACTCCACGCACAGAGGACTAAGCGTGCAAAACCACCTCTAGTGAAGTAATATAAACAGCACAGAATAAAAACTATCCCCTACACAATTTATTAAACCTTGACATACTGCATTACTTAAGAGTTATCGGGGAGAATTAAAACCCTTTTGACTGGGTTTTGCAATGCAGGGAAAATTTTAGTGACATTTAAAAGGTTTCTCTTGTGTTCCTCTAATGGGATAAATAAAAAAGGCTTGTTTTAGACCAGCAAATGGGGGGACAATCCAATTTCCCTGATTCCATCAAGACACTCTTAAAGCATTAGCTTCTGTAGTTTAAAAAAAAAAAAAGGCTGACCCCTCTGCCTGATGGCTTTGAAAAGTGTCCTGATGTGTAGGTATTTACCCAACACAGCACACTTAGTTATGACAGCACATTTTCTTGGAGGAAGGCTTCCACCAGGCCCAAATAAGCATGTTCGTTTATTATTGAACTGTCTTAGCAGATAGATATCTGAGCTGTACCAGCTCCCTGGAAGTAAAAACCTGATTCAGAAAGGTGACTACGAAGGAAGCACAGCAGACAGTTTATTATTTACTGCAGCATTACACGCATTTCTGCTGTACCTATCATCAGCACAATTGCACTAATACAATACAGCAGTGCTTCTTAACATTTGTACCTCTAGTGTCAAAAAAAGAAAGTTGCATCAGATAGAAATATCTGTTATGTTAGAATGTACCCCAAGGGTGCTCTTAACTGTACAATTTTAAATAGCATTTTGGTAAATGTTTCCCCTTCCCCCCACTGAACAGGTTATTTGCTGTTGATATTTGTTTCTGTCAGTCAAAAAGATTAATGTATCAACACTTATTTTAGAGGGACTGCCTGGCTCTGGGGATTGGTAATGGGAGAACAGAGCCTTTCACCTCTAGGTCACTGGTTCAACTCTGGCCCTAGTCAATGGTGACTAAAAGTACTTACCATCTGCTTCTGTTCAGTGCTCTACCATATGTGAAATTAGTTGGTCTCAGTTCTGTACTTAGTGGACAGATACCAATATCACAACAGGCTCCCTTGTTGGCTGTCTCAGTAGGAGATTGAAGCACACATGACCCAACTTTCTACTCCCCCCTACAGGTGGACCCCACTCCCAGTGTTAAGCTTGGGCTACACTAGAAAATTAGGTCTGTTTAACTACGTCGCTCAGGAGTGTGAAAAATCCACACCCCTGAATAGTGTAGTTAAGCCGACCTAAATCCTAGTGTAGACAGCGCTAGTTGTCGGAAGAATTCTTCCATCGATTTAACTACTGCCTCTCGGGAAGGTGGATTACTACACGGACAGGAGAACCCCTGTCTGCTAAAATGCCTTTAGGTGTCATATAAACAACAAAACTGTATGAGAGTCAGAGTGGAAACTGAAACGTCATCCTTAACTCATGCATATTGCAACCTAACTCTGCCCTAAGATACATGCACATTGTCACTTCAGAAATGGGAGATCTGGGTCTGTATGCCTGCATGTCTTTCTCAAAAGAATGTAAGTATATCAGAATGTCCTTTCCTAACAAAGATTAGCTGTGAAGAGGGATTACCACACTAGTTTCTAAGTATATACTGAAGTGAAAGTACACATGGAATCTGTGCAGTACAGCTCCCGTCATCTTGTACTTTGAGATTACACATGGTCCCGTCAATTATCTGTGTCCTTCTAAAAAGGAATCTTTTAATTTTAGATTGAGACCAAATTAGAACCTTGATTCAGACTCCCACAAACTTTCATTTCAGCTAAAATGGAACCTGCACCCCAATTTACCCTGATCTTGGTTTTGCAAAACCCAAACCTGGCTTAATGAGGTTTTGCAGGACAAAACCAAAGCGTTTTATCCAAGCCTTCCAAATTTGGGTAGTTTGGTTTTGCAAAATCAAAACCAGGGTGGTTTTATATGGGTTCCAGTTGATCCGAACAGATGAAGATTTGTGACACCAAAACATAGTCTCCTAAGGCTGTCTTATGGTTAATTTGAAGAGCAGATAAGGAAGTTGAATTTCTTCAGGACTCCTTCTTAGCTCTTAATACAGTTGCAAAATTTCAACTAATCCTCTCTTCACCCCAGCCATCTGAGGCAATATATGGTTGGATCCTGAGTCCACAGCCAACTCATTGATTCAAACACAGCAACATTTCATTAGCATTCAGCCAATTCAAAATCATTCTTTGCCCATCCAGCAGTAACCAGCATTTTATTTTTTATGGCTGCCGAAATTTTGTCTTAAAAAGGCAACTTTAAAGTAAGAGGAAGTGTTTTGAAGATGTAAGATGGTGAAAAATGCTAAATAATGTAACATTTCCTTTGCATTCACACAGGACTGGGTGGTTGATTCTCCTGAAGAGGAGAGAGCCTGTACAAAATGATGAACTCCTCTAAAGTCTAAGATGAGCTTGAGTTTGTTTCAAAGTTGGGGAGGGCTCAGGTGGACTGAATGGGGACAGCAGTACTCCCTTGTGCCCTGCTCAGTCTCCCCTACAGCCTGCTTTAAGCCGCTACATGTAGCAGCCCTTCAACATATACCTCTCCTTCTCTGTTTTAATCAGCTACAGTAAGTGGAATGTTGACTTGCTAGTTGGTATTGGATATTGTCCGGCTGGGCTTTCACTCCATTTTCAACCTCTTGATAGTGAGCAGAGGGGGCCATATTGAGGAGAATAGTGTATGTTTGATAGGCCAGCGTGGCCGTGGTTTCAGTTAATCTCTCTGCTCCACTCCCCACATGCTGCCCTGATATCCGACAGCCGGTCCGATATGGGCGCTGTGCCAGTGATGACTTTACAGGCTTTGTGGCAGAGATTATTTAAAGGAGATTAACCCTTCTAAACCCCTTAGATTTTAATTATTTCTGTATGTATTTATAAAACCTGCAGTCTGCTAGCTCCAGGGCACAACTGTCTGAGTAACCATCCTTAACCTGGTTTCACAAATGTATAATGCAACTGCGTTACAAGACAGGGTCTGGGTTGGTTTGGTTTGGTTTATGTATTGCCGTTCTGTAATAGTTCACATCTGGGGATAAAAATGAAACAACGTGGCTTCAAATGATAAAAAAGTGCTAATAATCTGACTGACTTTGAAACACTAATATTAACACTGCATTAATTGAATAATTTGACTGGTGTCATATCATTCATTAAGTGCTTTCTAGTGGTGGGCAAGGCGGCTCTTTCATTAATCCAGACTATTGCTTCCCCCCATCCCCTTTATTCTAAGCATTGAACTCCTTGTTTCTCTCTGAAGGACTCTCTCTCAATATGTGGGTGCCTTTATATTTGATATATTGGCATGGTTTAGGCTGGCCTGAGGTTTTTGCTGCCATCTCATTGCAGATCTTCTGTACAGATAGTGTGCATATAAAAAATGTAAATGTTGTAAAACACTGAAATCTAGAACTCTTCTGTTGGCTCCAGGTGCTGTTCAAAGGGAAAGAGAAGGGTGTTAGATGGGAATCTAGCTTCCTGGCCTACCCTGTGTGGTTTCTTAGCTAGACCTGGGACAGTTTATTTTTAAGAGGGTAACGGGTTTGAGGGTTTTTTATTGGTGAACTGGAGTAGCCTATTCCTCTATGCATATGAGCTATATAAACCCAAACAAATTGACAATAATAACTTTCAGTCCGCAGAGTTAAATCTGGTCTAGCTAGACTCCGGTGAGCAGAGCCAAATGGGGTAGGAAGAATTTCTGTATAAGTCATTCACATTCACATGTGGATCAAACAAACTCTATAGACCACATTTTTAAATAGGTTCCAACCTGGCCACCAGTTTTGCATCCCCTTTTTTGCAACATCAGTTAATAGTACCTAAATGTCTGTCTCCCTGGTTTTTAAACACAAAAATAGAGGACACTTGTAAAAACTGTGTCTTTTCAATTAGTACTTAGTGGTTCTTCCTACTCTAGGAATAAAGTCTCTTTGGATGCATTTCTTAAAACCTGACATTTGATGTTTGTTCTTGTCCCTAGCTGACCCTTGAGCAAATAAATAAATAAAAATCTCATTTAGGATTCCATGAGAAAATTCTGCTATTGGAGATTCTGTGTAGGTCCTTGGCCCCCATCACTGTAGTATTTGAGCGCTTTGCAAATACTAATTTCTATTCGCAACTTCCCTGTGAGGTAAAAAGGCATTAATACCGCCATTGTAGAGATGGTGCACCAAGACTCTGAGTGTGAGTGATTTGTCCAAGGCCACACAGAAAGTCTGTGGCAGAGCTAGGCATTGAATTCAGGTCTCCTGGGTCCCAGTCATATTCCACAGGACCTGCCTTCCTCCCCTATCCTGATCCTGGCCAGGAGCAAGCAGAGAAAGAGAAGAAGGAGAATACAGTTTCATCAGCTTCTGTCCCAAAATATATAGTCTGATGCTTCTCACTGGCCAGATTCTATCATTCAGATAAAACGGTGTTCTTAAAAGACACATAGTGATATCTGTATACCTTAGAATAATAACTATAAAGATAATGATTTTTCACCAACTTCTTGGACTGCGTTTAGTATTTCCTTTCCCAGGGTGCAGTAAAATAGAAAAATCAAAATCTCAATACAAGTATCTTTCCAGGCTGCCATTTTTTGAAAAAATGAGCTTTAATGGAAAACCAATTTTAAGGAAGATAGAAAGGAACCATCTAGTAGCAAGTGGATGATTAGTCAAACTATGCCCATATATTAATATATGTTGCCACTCACACGGCTATGATCTTGAATTAAAACTGCAGGACTCTGAATTCAGACCCATACTGCTGGGGAAACAAAGGGTTAAATTTCCAAGCTGTAGAAGCAGATTGTGTTTTCCTTCTATGATTTGGGCTGACAAGACATCAGTATTCTATTCATCTGTTGGGAATTAGGCTGTTAATCCAATCAATGACTCTCGAGTGAGCTGCAGCCTGCCTCCCCCACTGGGGAACAATCGGATCAGACGGTAGATTGTTTAAGAGCACAACGCTGTCCCAGTGTCAGGTGGAATTCTCCAGCATTCCCTGGTGAATTGGGGATGGGGAAAGCTGTCTCAGCCCATTTATCCTGCTCCTTAAATAACCAGGTATTTGCCTCATCCATACTAAAGCGATAAGCAATAGGCGAATGCAATAGGGAGCCACTAACTTTACGCTGGGTGAGGGGAAGGAATTTCCCTGAGAAGTGATATCTGAGTCTTTCTGTTCATTAATGTATTTCTTCAAAGGCAAGAGAGACGCTTGTTTAGTTTGCTCAGTGTAATTTGGATATTATTCCTCAGTAATTGTCCTTATGCAGTTCTGCACAGGCTTGGCATCTTCTGCAGCCTTGTGAGACTGTTGGTGAGCTATTTGACACTGGTGCTTTTCCAAATACAGCTAGAATTCTTTTTTTTCTCTGAATGGTTAAGGACACAAGGCCTCCCAGGTTGCTTTTATATCACACCAACATGCTTTGCCTGCGGACCATTGAAATGGGATGAGCTGTGATACATGGTTCCATAGGTAACACAAAGCAGAAAATGCTCATGAAAGCAATTTCCCAGTTAAACCAAAAAGCAGCTTTACAGGGTCATCGTATTCTGCCCCTTTCCTAAATGCCTAAATGCATTCTGGATAATCAGTGCAAATGAGTTAGAAAATACAAGCATTATAAATGGAAGATATGATAATATAGTACCTTTAAACCATGCCCAGAAGGCTTCAGAGATGCTTCACAAACTACTGTATAAATTCAGAAAATCACTTCATCCACCAAATAAATGCAGCCACCTCTGAGGTGGAACATAGTCACGGTTCAGCCATGCAGAGAAACACCGCACAACAGCTTGTGTTGAGTAGTAATGATGAATACTATCCAGTTGAAATGGTACATGGGAATTCAGGTATCATGATAAGTACTTTATCAGCTAGACAGAAAATCTGGGGGTTGGGTTGGGATAACCCTGAGGCTTCAGCATCTCAGGCCAGTGAAGCTTGGATGCATCAACACCATGGGGCTTCAAGAGGAGGCAAGTGGAGGATACTGGGCATTGCATTCTCTCAGAACTGTCAAAGCTGCTCTGAAAACTAGATGCACAAAAACCCCACCTAGGTAGGCAGCAATATGTGGCTAAGAGAACAATATAAGAACAGTGGTCCCCAGAATGAAGGAACTCCAGCTCTCAGGCTGGCGGTTAAAGGGTTTCAATATTTCTTTCTCTCACATTACAGTTTTAAAACAAACAAAAGGTAATCCAGTTTTCTTTTCAGTAGTGAGCTCTGCTGTAAGGGTCCATACCATTACAAATATACTAGTTGCTTCTCTATGCGGGTCTCAGTTACCTGTGCAGTTCCTACTTGGTCTGTCCAGATACCAGGTAGCTGAAAGATTTAATTGCTAACCAATCTTATGGCATATGTCAGGGGTGGCCAAACTGCGGCTCACGAGCCACATGCGGCTCTTTTACGGTTACAGTGTGGCTTGTGGAGCCCCCGCGCTCTCTCTCTCTCTCCTCTCCCCCCCACCCCCCCCAACACGCCAGGAGCGGTGAGCTCAGGGCTTTTGCCCTGCGTAGGGTGGTGGGGCTAGTGGCTTCTGCCACAAACAATTGGTGCCTGCTGAAAGTGGGAGGCACAATTTAAAGGTTCAGGCCCCATCAACAGCTTGAGTCACACACATCGCAGGCCCCTCCTTGCAGCTCCCAGGTGTTAGCTCCAGGTGGAGAGGCAGTGGCAAACAGCTGGGAGCTGCAGCTCTGCCGGGGAGAGGCAGCAGCAAAAGCAGCCGTTCTCCCTGTAGCTCCCAGCTGTTTACCGCTGCCTCTCCCCACCACAGCAGCTCCCAACTTGCCCGCTCTGGCAGCTGCCATGCAAGGAGGGGGCCCGGTGGTACCATGTGACTGAGCGGGGCCAGCAAACCCTGGCAAAAATCTGGGGAGCCCATGACCCCACATGCCCCCCCTGCACGTTACCTCTCTGCCCAGCAGGGAGGGACGTCTCAGGGCTTCAGCCCTCTGGGATGCATCTGCTGGGGCTCAGGGCTTTAGCAGGAGCAGGGCTAAAGCCCCAGCAGGTGCCCCTATGTGGCTGAGGCCCTGAGACCCCCCTCGCCACAGGGCTGAAGCCCTGAGCGCCAGCAGGCGCACCCCAACTCTCCAACTTCTTAAGATGGTCATATGCGGCTGCCAGTAAGTTTGGTCACCCCATCATATGTGATCCTGCCCTAGTTAATCTGGTTTATCTTTAACCTACACCCAAAAAAACTGGTTGAGAATTCAGGGTTTTGACTCTGCCTCTGTCAGCTTTGTGTCCAGGCCTTTCTTACCCCCACTGGTGCCTCTACTATTACACTTCTGCTCAGTGTGAGAGCCTCATAAAATACCCCAGCTATCATCATGCAGATCCCAGAGGACAGTAGCCATGCAGTCTCCCAACAACATACTTCAATGCAATTTAGTAATAATCATTAACATTTATACAGTGATCACAAATATTGACTTAATCAGGGTAATACAGAGCACTCAGTCTAAAGCAGCAGGTAAAACTGAGTAGTCACAATTGTATTTTGCTTCAGTTATATCAGCTGTGTTTCATTTATTTTTGAAGTTCTGCTTCATTGTCCTAGAGTCAGCAATATTTGGGATTACAGGCACCCTTAAGTGAAGAATACCATGCTGCATAAAGTCAAGAGTCTTGCACCAAAGCAGTGTGGTGTGAAAGGTGCTGGATTGACTACTCTTGAGACTGAGAAATTCCCCAGTCATCCACAAAACAGAGATAGTCCAGGCAACTTCTCCTGCTCTACCCCAACCAGGGGACCATCTCCAGGTGCGAGAGGATCGTTCCATTGGTCTCCAAGGCCCTTAGCCTTTCCACTGAGTAACATGGTAGTTTTGTGGTATGGGCATGTGTCCACTCGTTAAGAAATTTTTTTGTAAGCATACGTTAAAAAATAAAGGGGGAAAGTCTTCTGCTTTGTATAGTGTATAACGTACACATGTATTCCATTTAAGAGGAATATAAAAATCATGGTACCAAACATTCAACCTCAGCCTCCATTTTTACATGCCCACATTTGCATCCATAGTCACTCAGCTACCAGATTTGACTGGACAAATGTGGGTTTTGCTTGTACTAACAGGATGCATGTCCACTTTTGCAAGCACAGTGTGCAAAAAGGAGCACAAAAATAAAGACTGTGTTAAGACTAGCTGAAAATGTAGCCCATGGAGTTCACATTGATTGCATTAATCTGTGTTTTTTTTATTTTGCTTGTTGGTGTATGTTTGCATGTCAATTCTGATATGTTTTGTAGCCTCATCCATTTAGGAGATAAGAATTTCATGGGACGAAAATAAAATATAAGATGAAAGTAAATTGTTGGGATGCTTAAGCCTAACGTGGAAATAAGTAACAAGTAAAACATTTTTTAAAGGTAGGGAAAATATTTTCCTTGCTATTTTTCACTTTCCTGGCTCGAGTAGTTCTGTGCCAGATGTTCGCAAAGATCTATACTTGTGGTGCACAAGTGCCATTTCTCATTTAGATTCCTTCTTATTCTAGCTCATTTTATACACTAACCTTCTAAAGATGTAGTGTAAATATTTATCTTTTCACCAGCCAATCCCCAGAGCTCTTGAAACGCTCTTATCTTGTGCAATCCCTGCCAACATTTGAAATCTATAAATGGATGCACCTTTTGAGTCCATAGAAATGAATGGAAAAAGGGAAGCTCTGTCGGTGGAGACAGAGTTGAGAAAATGATACTGTAACATAAAACTTAAAAAGAGCTTGTCCCGCTTAAATGGGAAGAGCTGGCAAGTATGTCTCATGCTGTGTGTGTAACCCTCAGAAGTGGGCGGTGCCCATTGGTTAGAAAGGGAGCAAGAGGAGTGGAACATTTGCATTCTGTGTGAGTGCTTGTGAGCCTATATACAGACATTATATATCCATGCACATGAATAATGCAACAATTAAAGGTGTGCCCAAGTCAAAACCCCACATCTGAACTCATGCCCTCTTTCCTCTTCCTCCAAACTCTGGGTTCATGGAGATGTTTTGCAGCTCATACTCATCTCTAACTGCAGTATGAACATAGGAGTTGAAATTCAAAGGGAGAATCTGTACAGAACCTTTCATTCCCATACATCCAGGAGGACTATTTACTAATTCTGATCAGATCAAACAAATTGAATCTATAGAGAGACTGGTTTTGGGGTATGGCTACACTTGCGAGTTAGAGCACATTAAAGCAGCCCCGTGCGCTCTAACTCACGACGCGTCCACACTGGCAAGGCATGTAGAGCTCTCTGACTCCGCGGCTCGAGCGCTCCTGGTACTCCACCTCCGCGAAAGGCATAACGCTTGGTGCGCCCTGGCTGGAGCGCCGCAGCGCCAGTGTGGATGCCCTGGTCTGTTAATGCACTCTGATCGGCCTCCAGAAGTGTCCCACAATGCCTCTTCTAGCCACTCTGGTCATCACTTTGAACTCTACTGCCCTGCCCTCAGGTGACCAACTGTCAGACTCGCCCTTTAAATTCTCTGGGAATTTTGAAAATCCCCTTCCTGTTTGCTCAGCAAGGCATGGAGTGCTCTCAGTGCATCTTTCCAGGTGACCATGTCTCCAAGCGCCAGGTGATCCCCAGTATGGAGCAATGGCTGGACCTCATCAGTGTTTGGGGGGAGGAAGCTGTCCTGTCCCACCTGCGCTCCAACCGTAGGAATTACGATACTTTCGGGCAGATATCAAGGGACATGATGGAAAGGGGCCATGACCGGGACACACTGCACTGCAGTGCAGGGTTAAAGTGAAGGAGCTGCGGAATGCCTACCACAAAGCCTGCCAGGCAAACCACTGCTCCGGTGCTGCCCCCGCGACCTGCCGTTTCTACAAAGAGCTGGACGCAATACTGGGGGCAACCCCACCTCCACTCCGAGGACTACCATGGACACTTCAGAGCCCAGTTCAACAAGGCAGAAGGAGGAGGAGGAAGGCAGGAGTGAGGGTGCTGAAGAGGAGGAAGACACCCCAGCATCCTTAGATGCATGCAGCCAAGAGCTGTTCTCAAGCCAGGAGGAAGGTAGCCAGTCGCAGCAGCCGGTGCTTGGGGAAGGACAAAGACCAGAGGACGTGCCTGGTAAGTGATCTCTTCAAAGGTCTCATCCAGAAGCTGTGTAATGCGCTTGCACAGGTTCCTTGGGAGCACTACTGTGCTCCTTGTCCCAGTAAGGCTAACATGTCCGCACCACTATGCCATGATGGGCGGGGGGACCATTGCTGCACACTGGCAAGCTGCATATGGGCCAGGGCGGAAGCCGCATTGTAGTGGAAGACCCTCCCTTGCTTCCCAGGTCACCCTCAGCAGCAAGATATCTTCCAGGACAAACTCCTGTGGAAAATATGGGGACAGTGTTCAGTATAGGGGCCCCCTGCAGCTGTTGGCTCTCCCCAAGGCACAGAATCCCAGAGGACAGTACAGCAGTGAAACAGTCAGTCCCCCTCAACCCTGTGCTTACGCACCATTTTGGGGCTCCTGTGTGTTGTGTGCTCGCTTTGGGATGGGCAAATTCTGCTATTGTGTAGACTGTGCTTGTCTTTAAGTACGGGTGAATCATTGCTCTGTCTGGTGTGAACAATGCTGCCTCTGTTAAGTGTTGCATTTTGCCTTTACAGATGCAACCTTGAGATCTCAGCCATCCGTGTTATCACCGGCTGATAGACTCCAAAGAATTAGGAAGAGGCCACGTAGAAGCAAAGAAGACGTGCTGCATGAAGTAATGCAGCAGTCCCTTCATGAAAATCAAAAAGCGCAGGAGTGGAGGGAGAGTGAAAGGAGGTTCAGGTTCCGCCAGCAGAATGCGGAACACTGGCACCAAAGCGCGGAGCGCCGGCACCAAAGTACGGAGCGTCTGATAAGCATGATGGAGCGCCAAGCAGATTTGATCCAGGCGCTCGTATCCATGCAGGCGGAGCACTACCGCGCCTGCCCCCCACCCCCCGCAGCCCTTGTCCCAAAACTCTTTCCCTTGTGTCCCCATGTCACCTCCAACCCACTTTCCCCAACATCCGGGTTCTTATCGCCACCAGCTGCCTCCAACACCTGTAGCTTCACCACCCAGCCCTGCAAACTACGACCCTTACCCACTGCACTCAACTCCCATCACCATGCATTTTAACCAGCCTGAAGTGCAGCACTCATTACACAGCATTCCAGACAGGAAGGCTGAGTATGAGAACAGGACATATGCAAATCTGTGATTAAACCGTTCCCCACCCCACTCCCTTGCCCTTTCTGTTTCCCAAGCAGTTGTGTTTCTTTTCAATAAATGAATTTTATTTTAAATAAATGGCTTTTTTGACTTTGAAAACATTCTTTATTATTGCATTAAGTAAAAGATACCTTAGCCCAGGAAAGCAACAGGCACTGCAAGTCAGTGTAGCAAGCACAGATTCCTACTCACATTGGAACCACTGCACTTCACTCCCGTGCAGGGCACCAAACATTACCGGTAGTTTTCAGCCTCAAATTGCTACCTCAAGACATCCCTAATCCTTGCAGCCCCGCGCTGGGCCCCTCTAATAGCCCTGCTCTCTGACTGTTCACATTCAGCCTCCAGGTATTGAACCTCCAAGTTCCATGCCTGAGTGAATCTTTCACCCTTCCCTTCACAAATGTTATGGGGAGTACAGCATGCGGATATAACCACAGGGATGTTGTCATCAGCCAGATCCAGCTTCCCATACAGAGAGCGCCAGTGGCCCTTTAAACGGCCAAAAGCACATCCACAAGCATTCTGCACCGACTCAACCTGTTGTTGAACTGCTCCTTGCTGCTGTCAAGGCTTCCTGTGTAGGGTTTCACTTACCCTTTAATTAAAGGGTAAGTGGGGTCTCCAAGGATCACAATGGGCATTTCGACTTCCCCTACGGTGATCTTCTGGTCTGGAAAAAAAGTCCCTGCTTGCAGCTTCCTGAACAGGCCAGTGTTCTGAAAGTTGCGTGCTTCATGCACCTTTCTGGGCCAGCCTGCGTTAATGTCAATGCCAGCCCACGGTGATCCACAAGCGCCTGGAGAACCATAGAGAAATACCCTTTCGGATTAACGTACTCGGAGGCGAGGTGGGCTGGTGCCAGAATTGGAATATGCATTCCATCTATCGCCCCTCCGCAGTTAGGGAAACCCATTTGTGCAAAGCTAGCCACAATGTCATGCACATTACCCAGAGTCACGGTTCTTCTGAGCAGGATGCGATTAATGGCCCTGCAAACTTGTATCAACACGATTCCAATGGTCAACTTTCCCACTCCAAATTGGTTAGCGACTGATCGGTAGCTGTCTGGAGTTGCCAGCTTCCAGATTGCAATAGCCACCCGCTTCTCCACCGGCAGGGCAGCTCTCAATCTCGTGTCCTTGCGCCTCAGGGTGGGGGCGAGCTCATCACACAGTCCCATGAAAGCGGCTTTTCTCATCCAAAAGTTCTGCAGCCACTGCTCGTCATCCCAGACTTGCATGACGATGTGATCCCACCACTCAGTGCTTGTTTCCCGAACCCAAAAGCGCTGTTCCACGGTGGTGAGCATGTCCATGAATGCCACAAGCAATCTCGTGTCATATGCATTACACGAGTCGATATCGTTGTCGGACTCGTCACTGTCAGTTTGTAGTTTAAGGAGTAATTTGACTGCCAAACATGACGTGCTGGTGAGACCCATCAGCATATTCCTCAGCACTTCGGGATCCATTCCTGCAGACGGAAAGGGAAGACCGAGCGCGCAGTACAAAAAACATTGAAAGACGGAGCCAAATGTGGATGGAAGCACAGGGATCGCTGGGATGCGAAGCGATGCATCACGGGGCATTGGGACAGGACCTAGAATGCCCCGCACCCCACGCCCCCTTCCCACAAGCCACAGCGCCAGAATGGGAAGAGGTGCTCTGTGGGATAGCTGCCCATAATGCACTGCTCCCAATGCTGCTGCAAGTGCCGCAAATGTGGCCACGCCAGTGCGCTTGTAGCTGACAGTGTGGACACACTGCAGTGCTTTCCCTACTGCGCTGTCCGAGGGCTGGTTTAGCTCCCAGTGCTCTACATCTACAAGTTTAGCCATCCCCTGAGACTGTGTTTGCCTCAGGGCAGTGACTGTGCCTCCTCCTTCATATGGAATGCACCCGCTGTGTTTTAGAGCTTGCCACAGTATAGCTGAAAAATAATAATACTGTAGGTCTCTGAAGAAAGATCATGCTTATGTAACTCCATACAAAAACCGGTACTATGAGACTGTTAGGGTTGAGCATTGAAAAGTCAGTAAATGCTCATGTGAAGGTTCCACATCCTTCTCGCTTTGTGAGATCAGCAAGGTCAGCTGCTGTGTTTTATAAAGTGTCCAGCAGTCCCCATGAGTCCGTATGCACCTTCAGAGCTTTGCAGGGGCTGAGCCACAAGCTACTATGGTGCCCTGAATCAGCCAATGTGCACCTTCAGTAACTTGTATATGTGTTTTTACTGGGGCTTCAATTAATCACAGTTAATATGAGCGATTAACACAAAACAAATTAACTAGATTAAAAACATAGTTGCGATTAATCACCGTTTTAATCGCACTGTTAAACAATAATAGAATATCAATAGTCCACTCGGTCCTACTTCTTGTTTAACAAATCGCTTAAACAAAAAAGGTTGTTTATATTTACAGGAGATAATGCCGCACCCTCCTTATTTACCGTGTCACGTGAAAGTGAGAACAGTCATTTGCATGGCACTGCTGCAGCTGGCATGACAAGGTATTTACGTGCCAGATACGCTGAACATTCGTATGCCCTGCATGCTTCAACTTGTAGGCACTAAAGTTTTACTTTGTTTTTGAGTGTAGTTATGTAAAAAATAAAAATAATTCTACATTTGTAAATTGCACTTTCATGATAAAGAGATTGCAATACAGTACTTGTATGAGGTGAATTGAAAAATACAGTTTCTTATTTTTACAGTGCAAATATTTGTAATAAAAATAATTATATAAAGTGAGCACAGTGCATTTGTATTCAGTGTTGTAACTGTAATCAGTATATTTGAAAATGTAGAAAAACATCCATAATATTTATAATCAATTTAAATTAGTATTCTATTATTGTTTAACAGTGCAATTAAAACTCAAATTTATCGTGACTTTTTTAAATCTTGCGATTAATTACAATTATTTTTAATCGTTTGACAGCTGTAGTTTTTACAGTAAATATTGTTACAAAAATTCCCCAAGATAAGCATGGGGTGCAAACATTCATGCAATTCTATTTCCTGTTATGTTAAATTGATATGCAGTAGTTGTAGGTGCCACTTACTTGATAAGACAGTTGGCCCATCTGCACTTTAAACATCATCTTGTCTTGATTTTTGTTGTTGTTGTTGTTGCTTAAATTACTCATGAGCACAACACAATCCTGTTATCCAATAAGGTGCTCACTGGTAGTTGGATTTTCCTGGGTGACATCTGTTGCAGACACTGAACACTATGAAATTACTGGAGCCTCTGTGTGTGTGTTTTGATTATTTTTGTGAACCTTTGAGATTTTTTTTTTTTTTTTTTAGAGGCATGTTAGCTCACTGTGGAACGGCCAATTCCAGTGTAACACAGTAGTTCCCAAAAAGTAAGCACTTACAAGTGTCCGTATTACAGTATATGTATATTTTTTTAACCAGTAGTCATAATATACAAAGGCAACTTCCTTCCCCTGGTCAATCTCCTCATTTAGTTTGGGGTAGGCAACCTATGGCATGCGTGCCAAAGACAGCACGCGAGCTGATTTTCAGTGGCACTCACACTGCCTAGGTCCTGGCCACCGGTCCGGGGGGGCTCTGCATTTTAATTTAATTTTAAATGAAGCTTCTTAAACATTTTTAAAACCTTATTTACTTTACATACAACAATAGTTTAGTTATGTATTATAGACTTAGAGAAAGAGACCTTCTAAAAACGTTAAAATGTATTACTGGCACGCAAAACCTTAAATTAGAGTGAATAAATGAAGATTTGGCACACCACTTCTGAAAGGTTGCCGACCCCTGGTTTAGGGGTTCCTTGTGGTGCCAGAGAATGAGCACACATCTTTCAAATCTAATTCCTCTGTGCTGTTCCGTTGAATTTGTATCATATGCTAGTTTGCAGGATGGGTGCTTTTTTATGTCACTTAAATAATCCAGAGTATTTCTATGCAGGTGACTGGCTTCAGGCTCTCCCCTACCCCCCTTGTCCCCCAGCTAGAGTCAAGACTCCTAGGGTTTAACTTTCTATAAAATGAAGGTAGCTGCTTATTCTGTAGCTTCATACTGGAAATGTACTAAATTGTCCTCTGATTGTTTAAAGGTCAATATACTATTATTAATTTTGTGACTGCGTAGAAGAAGAATCAGTGATGTTTGACTTAGAGGTTGGAGACAGCGTAAGATTTTCAGTACAGAAGTTTGTGTTCAGGAAACATGTTCTATCTTAGGGTTACCATTCGTCCGGATTCCCCCGGACATGTCCGGATTTTAGAGCTAAAAATAGCGTCCGGGGGGAATTTCTAAATGTTCGGACTTCCCCCCCATGCAGAGCACGCACGGCTAACAGGGCGGCCGGCAGGATGGTGCCACTTACATGGGGCTCTGACAGCCAGAGAGCCCCTCCCCCGCTTCCCCCTCCTCTCCCCTGCAGCAGAGATCGCTCCCTCCCTGCATTTGGAGATCACCAGGCGGCCGTTCGCACCGGCAGTCTGGAGCTCCTCCCCCTGCTCCTCCTCCCCGACACGCTGGTCTGAGCGGCAGAGTAAGGGGGTCGGAGAAGGGGCAGGGAGGTTCTGGAGGGGGCAGTCAAGAGACAGGGAGCGGGGGGGGTCGGGAGTTCGGGGGGGGCTTTCTGGGGGTGTGGATAAGGTTTTGGGCAGTCAGGGTACAGGTGGGGGTAGGGTCTCAGGAGGGGGCAGTTAGGGGACAAGGAACAG
>NW_020664561.1:12646836-12652419 GCF_002925995.2 Terrapene triunguis | reverse complement strand
GGGGCTAGGGCAGAACGGGGGCGGGGCTCCTCCCGTCCTCTTTTTTCCGTGCTGAAATATGGTAACCCTATTCTATCTAAACACTGGGGGTCCTACATATTTACCAGCCTATTGATATCCTGGGGACTGTTCTGTGGCCTAAATCCCTTAAGGAGCCAAGTGCTTCCTGTGAGACACTGAGCATCTGCCTTCATTTCCCATAGACTTCATATGGGATGTTTAACACCTTGCAAAATCAAGTCCTTGCTCTCCTAGGTTGGAGGGAAAGGGCATTTTTCCCTAGGTCATGTATGGGTACAATAGATGCTGCCTGTGTTTTCGCACCAGCAGCCCCAGACCTCTGGAATGACCTTTCTTCTGCTTTGAGAAAAGCCATAGAAATAGGCTCTTCCAGATCTTATTTGCTAAAGAGTTTGGCAAATTTTCATGTTTTAAATCTAGTCTTAACTGCATTGTAGTTTTGTGAAACACTTAGAATGTTTTGGCTAATAGGTACCACATAGATAACATGATTTATTGTTATAATACATAGTTTTACTAGGAGGAAAGGTTTTCATCTCCCTTCAAGTCCATGCAGCCGTAGCTGTCTACTTACCACAGCCAAGTGTAACGAAAGGATGTTAAATGTGCTGCTCAAATTCTGAGTCTGAGAAATGACGATATGTTGTGCAGGTGAAAGCTTGGAATGGAACATAATGTTTTCCATAATTTGTGTGTGAGGAAGTGGGGTCAGTTCTGGATTCACTGACTTTCTCAGACATTTTGCTGCATATTTGTCTTTCATTTATTTGTGTTTTCTGTATTTTTTCCTGGGGTTTTTTTCCCCCGCATCTTCCTGTACTGGCTCTGCCACTGATTCACTTGGGTCCAGTCACTAAACCTCTGTTTCTCATTTCCTTCGTCTGTAAAGTGGGGATATAATTCACCAGAGGCCGTGAGAGAGATTCATTAGGATGGCACTTTGAAACATATAGCGCAAGCTGTGTAGAAAGCTAAATATTAGTGCTTTGAGTTGGACTTTTCTTCCTTTTGTATAATGTCACTTATTTGGTTCCGTTGACTTCTTTTTTTCTTTTCTTTTTTTCAACCTTTGACTTTCATGTGACTCTATTCAAAATCTTACACAATGATATACAGGTAGAAGATCACAACCGCTTACATGGAAAGCAAATATTAGGAAATTAATATATTTTAGCTTCTTTTAATGTGGATTAGCAGACAGAAAATGGGGGGGAACTGGTGGTATGTGACCAACCAAATTTCTGTGGACCACAGTTTGGGATCATGTGGTATCGACATAAATTTCTATCAAATTACCAGTTTCAGCATTTATCAATAGACTCTCAGTCTTGTGGATAGTTACAGTTCCATATAAATTACATTTAGGCAATCCTTTAAGCTAAAGCAGAGGGAGAGGGATATAAATAACAATGACAAACATCCCTCCTCTGGCTTGGTCACTTGAAATGAAACAAACAAATAAAAATCATAATCAATTTAAATGGAGAAAAATGAACTGAGTCTAGTTGCAAAGCAGATAAGTAAAATCTTTCACTTACTCCTCCACAGCATTCATTTCCATTTGGTTATATGTGTTCCTTGTTACAGATTTCAAACTAGGATTGCAAATCTCCCATGGTGCTGACCCAGCGGCCTCCTGTCAGGATCACACAGAAGCAGCTGTGGTCCTGTACAGCTGGTTACAGTGGCAGCCATTGCAGAGCTTTCATAGTCCTTTCACCTGAAAACTTTTGACAAATAATATCCAAGTGAATTATAACTGCAGATGTGTTTATAACTTATTAGCGGAGCTCACAAAGAGGATTATCAAATTGCCGGCGAATGTAAAGCTCTCCGGACTAGTTTGTGGAATTTAACCTCAGCAAGAAATAGAGGGCAGAGTGGACCCCACCATGCCAGGAGAGACATTGCGGCTCAGTGGTCACCTTTCCTCCCAGAGTCCCAGGAAGCATAATAGGTAGAACCTGCTGCACTGTCTGGTGCAATCTGCTCTCATCTCTTTGGCAGGTCATCATTGCCAGCCTCCATTGCCCATTTGGGCACTATGGCAAGGGACAGTAAAAGTTACATTTGTGTTGCATTGTAATTACTTAGTGCCTTTTTTGTGCTTAGACATATTTCAGCAGGTTGAGATGCGGCCCACACTCCTGGAAAATGTGCAGATCACTGCATTAAAAAGACTGGCTAGGGTTAATTTTAAGAATGCCTCTCTACGTCTTGATTCATTGTAAAACAATGAGTGTTTCAGGAAGGCTAATAATATTAGATGATAATCATATCATGTTATTTCCCCAACTAGAACTGTGATACGTATGTCCATGGCACTATCTGTAATTAGTTTTCAGGTGGGAGCACCTTAACTTGAAGGATCAGAATTGCTGTATCTTAAGTCAAGCACTATGTCTCTCCAGCACATAGCAGCTGGACACACAAGTTTCATTAGCCATGGTGCCACAAGAAGACAAATCAAAGAGAGATTGGGAGCAGTCAGGGCATTTCAAGGCCCTTAATGAGTGACTGTAGTTTAGGCTTTTTCAATTTCACTGGATTAAAAATTGTCATGGGGAAAATAAAAATCATAAGCCGAACATCTAAAAACTCTAACCTGGAATAGCATTTGGCTAGCATTCAGATTCGGGGAAAATCACAGTGTAAATAATAGATTCTATTTCTAGAACGATGAATTAAAAGTTCTTTTAAAAATAACATTTTAATTAAAGAAAAGCCTCTCTGAGGCTGGGACTTAAACTCAGATCTGGGAATAATAAATTCCAAACAAATGTCTTTAGAACCCAGCTTTGGTGAGAGTCTCATGGAACAACATTTTATGCAGATCTCTGGAATAAGAACAAAAGTATATAGAATTTCTGTTAGCATGTGACATATACTGTAAGTCAGTAGTCTCCAACCTTTTTGCGCACAAGATCACTTCCCCGAGGCCCCACCCCGCTCACTCCATTCCTCCCTTCCTCCGTCGCTCGCTCTCCCCCACCCTCACTCACTTTCACCAGGATGGGGCAGGGGGTTGGGGTGCGGGAGGGGGTGCAGGCTCTGGGCTGGGCCAGGGGGTTTGGAGTGCAGGACGGGGTGAGGGGGCTGGGAGGGAGTTTGGTTCAGGAGGGGGCTCTGGGCTGGTGCAGGGGATTGGGTGCAGGAGGGGATGAGGGGTCTGAGAGGGAGTTTGGGTGCAGGAGGGGGCTCTGGGTTGGGGCAGAGAGTGGAGGTGCGAGGTGCAGGTTCCGGCCAGGAGGCGCTTACCACAGGAGGTTCCCGGCCAGCAGCACAGCAGGGCTCAGGCAGGCTGCCTGCCTTCCATGGCCCCTCAATGCTCCCGGAAGCGGCTGGCTGCTGGCACATCTCTGCAGCCCCCAGGGAGGAGAGGGGTAGCGGCTCTCCGTGCACTGCCCGCGCCCGCAAGCACCGCCCCCTCCCCCATTTTGGCCAATGGGAGCTGTGGAAACGGTGCTGGGAGTGGGGGCAGCGCGTGGGGCTGCAGAGACGTGCCAGCAGCCAGTTGCTCCCAGGAGTGACATGGGGTCATGGCAGGCAGGTATTGAGCCCCGCTGTGTTGCCCGCTTTTTAGCGACCCAGAGATCGCGATCAACTGGCAGAGGCTCCAGGATCGACCAGTCGATCGCGCTCGATGGGGGGGTGACCACTGCAGTAAGTAGTTTTGAGGTTGTTGAGCTTATTTCTACTATATCTGAAGGGAATTCTTCCAAGACGCCTAAGTCTTCAATTCACCTCTTTTCATTTGGTTAGTGTAACCCACATCCCCTCCCCCAAAATACACACACACACTCTGCATATATTAAGCTCTGCCTTTCCAATAATTCATTTGTACTGTCCCCGCCTCTTCATCTCCAGTCATTTCCAATATCTTGCTGAAGTCAGTGCAGTCTTTGTAGTTTCCAAAGCAAGCGTGTGCTTGAGAACCTCTCTGTGGCTCTGAATCTGATCTGTTGTCTTGTTAGGGCTTGTCTGCACTACAAAATTAAGTTGGCCTAAGTTACGTCAGCGTACAGCCAACACAGTAATTGAATTGGTTGAACATGTCCACAGTACGCTTCTTGTGTCGGCTGTGCACATGCTCATCAGGCGCGCTTGCTCCGATTTAACTGCCAGTGTGGGGCATTGTGGGATGGCTTCTGAAAGGCAGCAATAGTCAATATAAGCACTATACACTGCACAATATACACTGACACTGCATGGACCTAACTACATTGACTTAAGCACAATGCCTCTCGTGGAGGTGGAGTTAAGTCGGAGTAGTGGACGACTTACATCAACGGGAGGAACATGGCAGTATAGACACTTACAGAGGTAGGTCGACGTACGCTGACTTGTGTCGACCTAACTCTGAAGTGTAGACCAGGCCTTAATGTTGAATAGTTAATGAATGTTGTCCTTAATTACCTCTGTTATTTTGTTTGTGGTGTCTACTATAGGTATCAATTTAAATATCCTAGCCAAATATCCACTCAATGTGCAGTGGTACTCAAAAATTTAACCATGTTGGGAATCATTAAGAAAGGGATTGATAGTAAGGCAGAATATATCATATTTCCTCTATATAAATCCATGGTACGCCCACATCTTGAATACTGTGTGCAGATATGGTCGCCCCATCTCAAAAAAAATATATTGAAATTGGAAAAGGTTCAGAAAAGGGCAACAAAAATGATTAGGGGTATGGAATGGCTGCCGTATGAGGCGAGATTAGTAAGACTGGGACTTTCAGCTTGGAAAAGAGACAACTAAGGGAGGGATATAATAGAGGTCTATAAAGTCATGACTGGTGTGGAGAAAGTAAATAAGGCAGTGTAATTTACTCCTTCTCATAACACAAAAACTAGGGGTCACCAAATGAAATTAATAGGCAGCAGGCTTAAAACAAACAAAAGGAAGTATTTCTTCACACAATGCACAGTGAACCTGTGGAACTCCTTGCCAGAGGATGTTGTGAAGGCCAAAACTATAACAGGGTTCAAAAAAGAACTAGATAAATTCATGGAGGATAGGTCCATGATTGGCTATTAGCCAGGGTGGGCAGGGATGGTGTCTCTGTTTGCCAGAAGCTGGGAATGGGCAACAAGGGATCAATCACTTAATGATTACCTGTTCTGTTCATTCCCTCTGGGGCACCTGGCATTGGCCACTGTTGGAAGACAGGATACTGGGCTAGATGGACCTTTGGTCTGACCCAGTATGGCCGTTCTTATGTTCTTAAGTTTTCACTCGCTACAGCAACTCGGAGGAAAAGGGACAAGGCCTTTTCCATGCTTACGCTGCAGTAGTATTGTTACTGGGGGTACGTCTACACTAGAAGCACTACAGCAACATATCTACAACTACACCGCTGTACTGCTTGTAGTGTAGATGCTTACTAGAGCAACAGGTTTTTTCATCGTAGTAAATCCACCCCCTCACAAGGCGATAGCTAGGTTGAGGGAAGAATTCTTCCATCAGTTTAGTGGTGTATACACCAGGATTTAGGTTGACTTAGCTATATCTTTGTGTGTGTGTGTGTGTGTGTGTGTGTGTGTGTGTGTGTGTGTGTGT
>NW_020664561.1:12601960-12646826 GCF_002925995.2 Terrapene triunguis | reverse complement strand
GTGTGTGTGTGTGTGTGTGTGTGTGTGTGTGTGTGTGTGTGTGTGTGAAGTTTTCACATCCCTGAAGCAACCTAGCTAGGTAGACCTAAGTTTAGGTGTGGACCTGGGCTAGGACAGAAATACTTGTTCTGTTCCAACTTGAATGCAGAATCTCCTAAAACACAGTTGTTCCTAATCTCCTAGGTTGAAAAATGTTACATATGGAGCAATCTCTGGTCTGTTAACAAATGCTCAGAAACCACAAATCTCCAAACAGTCAGTTTTGTGTTTTCGGCTTATTTTTCAGTTCTTTTCTCTTCCCCTGCTTCAGAGGGCAGGACAGGCTGCAGAGCTTGTAGTATAATCACAAAGAAGATGGTCATTAAAAAGTGACCAAATTATTATTAAAATTCTGCTAATAAACGGGGGTAAAAGAGAGCATTGCACAGAGCCAGATCTTGCTGTGGCTAATAACTCAATGGGAAGCAGAGATGCAACTGGTTCATCTGACACAAGCACTCTACCACTCAGGGTGCTGCACTGTGGGGTGCTTGCTGCTGCTCTTTCTAGCAGCTGCAACATGCACACCCACTATCTGCTGGCAAGCACTGGCTTCTGGTGACAGCATTTGTGCTTTTCGGCTTTGAGACCTGTACGCGCCTCTGAACTTGCCGGCTGTGTTCCCTTGTGGGTATGCTGTGCAGGCCGATCCATTAGCTGAACGTGCGTCTAACAATGCTGAGATACACACGCTATGATGGAATTTTGCACAAGGAGAAGAGGCTCTCGGTGGCTCTTCCCCTTCGCACTCGTGAACCAGCACAGTACAGCACAGCGCAGGACTCAGCGGAGCCCATACAATTTGACTGATGTAATGTTTTTCTGTACTTGTTTGATCAGCTGGGTGCGGGACGGTTTTGCACTGACTTCTGAAAACTGCACAAGAATTTGTATTTAGTGTTAATAATACACCTCTATCAAAGCTCTTCATACAGTAGTGATTTAGGGGGAAATTTTCAAAAGTGAAAGGCTCCTAAGTCACCTAGGAGCATAGTCAGGCACCTAGTCTATTTTGAAAATATTACCCTTAATTGCCAGCAGGAATTCTGAGGCTAAGACTGCATCCATTTTGCACTAAAGCAGTAGCATATATGCAGTATTGGCTATTAGAGCCTGTTTTATTGAGAGAAGAAATATTGGCTTTGACATTGAGGTTATCCCTCTAATAATTTTGAAAAGCTGCCTGGGAGTTTGGCCTTCACCTGAACAGCTGTCAGAGATCTTGCTTGGAGAGCACCTCTGGCAAAGCACTCAGCCTCCGTCCAGTGTTGCATTGCAGTCGCAGGACTGGCCAGGGACCCTGCATTTGGCTGTGGTGCTAGAATCATTGATTTTTCTGAGCTAGAAGTGTCAGTGCTCTGAACTGAGTTACGCTGACGTTGTGATGGAACTCGGCGTTCTGATAAGTTGCTGACGTGTGTTCACTGTGTGCTGAGCCCATGAAAGGCAGAAGATTCAGTAGAATTCTGACTGCTGTTTAGCAACAAAATGGCAAATTAAATTTAATGTGGATAAATGTAAAGTAATGCACATTGGAAAAAATAACCCCAACTATACATATAATATGATGGGGGCTAATTTAGCTACAACTAATCAGGAAAGAGATCTTGGAGTCATTGTGGATAGTTCTCTGAAGACGTCCACGCAGTGTGCAGCGGCAGTCTAAAAAGCAAACAGGATGTTAGGAATCATTAAAAAAGGGATCGAGAATAAGACGGAGAATATCTTATTGCCCTTATATAAATCCATGGTACGCCCACATCTTGAATATTGCGTACAGATGTGCTCTCCTCATCTCAAAAAAAGATATACTGGCATTAGAAAAGGTTCAGAGAAGGGCAACTAAAATGATTAGGGGTTTGGAATGGGTCCCATATGAGGAGAGATTAAAGAGGCTAGGACTCTTCAGCTTGAAAAAGAGGAGACTAAGGGGGGATATGATAGAGGTATATAAAATCATGAGTGATGTGGAGAAAGTGAATAAGGAAAAGTTATTTATTTGTTCCTATAATATAAGAACTAGGGGACACCAAATGAAATTAATGGGCAGCAGGTTTAAAACAAATAAAAGGAAGTTCTTCACACACCGCACAGTCAACCTGTGGAACTCCTTGCCTGAGGAGGTTGTGAAGGCTAGGACTATAACAGGGTTTAAAAGAGAATTAAATAAATTCATGGAGGTTAAGTTCATTAATGGCTATTAGCCAGGATGGGTAAGAAATGGTGTCCCTAGCCTCTGTTTGTCAGAGGGTGGAGATGGATGGCAGGAGAGAGATCACTTGATCGTTACCTGTCAGGTTCACGCCCTCTGGGGCATCTGGCATTTGCCACTGTCGGCAGACAGGATACTGGGCTGGACAGACCATGGGTCTGACCCAGAGAAGGTGAAGGTGGGGTCATTATGGCCATTCTTATGATGTTATGTTCATGGGGCCACGTGCTGGTTGTCTAGTTAATTTAATAAATTGCTCTGACTGGTTAGTTGTTTACTTATTTATACCCCTGGAACCTACATTTGCCTCTAAAACCAGGTCTCTTTGTTTTTCAGGATGACGAAGGCCAGACAGCACTGCATTATGGTAAGCTGGTTTTGGATTTACGTTTGCCTATTAACTGCATGAGTTTTCTGTTTGAATAAACAATATAATGTGTAAAGCAAATTTCAGAAGAAGTGGAAGTAGGGAGCTGTCCAGAAACTGGAGCTGGATTAACCAGGCCGGTAACTCCAACAGCAAATCCCAGTGGAAAGTGTGGGAAAGTGGTGTGCAGATGTTGCAGCAAGTGACCTTTGGAATCTCATCATATTAATCTGCTGATGTTGACCTGGTAGCAACACTGTGAACTACACTGAGGGAGGCCCCATCCACTCTCACCTTTACTGTTGTCTAACATCTGTCTGGACCCCACCTTCACCTTCTCTCTCCAATCTTGGCTCCATCTGTGTCTCCTCCACTCTGCATGGTTAACAGGGCTTCCTTCGCTTGAGCTGCTCCATCTGCCCATGTTTGGGACACTCTTCCTCCACTGCACTTGCTGATTCAGTTCCCTTCCTTAAATCTCACTGTGAACCCTTCCTTTTCCCTTTGGTTAGTGGTTCACTTTCTGTATAAAGCCTTTTGCGGTCCTGTTCTGGATGCAGGATACTGTGTAACATATCCACGAATCTCTGTTGCCAGAAATGTGGCTGTTGGACCTGCTGGCAATAATGTGTTGGAGGAATCATATCAAAGAGCACTGGCTGTCCTATCCTGGACAAGCCATGTGGGACAGGAGGATGTTGCAGATGCAGTACAGTGAATTTTTCTTTTAGAGAAGATTGCTGTGGCTTGAACTGACAATGAACAAGTTACAAGCCTAGCTTACACTGGCAACACCAGCCTCAAAGGTTCTGCACTTAACAAAACAAACAGCATCTCTCCTACTTCTTGAAACGATGGCATGTGTCACTTCTGCAGTTGAATCGTAATTAGCTTTGACTTGTAAAAACCTGACTTGAGGTTCTAAAGTAAATCTTTTTGTGTAGTCTTTTTAGTGAAAATTGTGATCTATACAAAAGAGAAAAGCAGAGACTAAAATGAAAGACACACACTGCTGACATGCAGAGAATGAAGAAAAAAGGCTGATAAATCTGCCAGAATATTTCCTAAATTAAATAATTTATCATCATCATTTTATAGTCGCTGTGTAATTAGTGACACCTGTCGCTCAGGTAGTATTTGTGCCTGGCCCTCCTTCAGACCCCTACCACAAGGACATGAACAGGATAGCAAAATGATTGTAGAGATCAGCCCAAGATGCAGAGTTTGGATCTGGATCTAAATCTACCTAAATTCTGGGGTGTCCAGACACAGGGTTCATTAAGTCTGACACTTTGTGACTTTTCCCCACATGCCCCTTCATGTACAGTCCATTGTTCCTCTTACGTCAAACACAGCCATTCCTATCACTCCGATTGAAATAGGTCATTGTTTATTGTAGCAAACAATGGTGGCTCTGCTGTCTGAATAACACTATCTTAGTCACCTTTTATCCTCATGTTGTGCTTTCTCTTTGTCTCATTCGGAGTTTTATCCTTTCCTTATTAAGGGGCAGATCCTACCACATGGTCCATAAGTGCAGTTTCATTGCACAAGAGGATCCTCCAATCCTTCCTGCAGCAGAGGAGGCCCAAGGTTGACAGAGGCTACTTTAGCCATTAGGCTGGAGTAGCTCCCATGTAGCATCTCCCCTCCCACTCTCCAGCCTGTGGGGAGGACTCCTCACCTTTCCCCTTGTGCAGTCCCCTAGCACCCATCTACAGTGATTGAACTGGTCATGGGTTTTGTGGCTAACTGGTAATTTTCTCAGCCAGATAATCAGACTATCCAGCAGTATCTGCCTGAAGCAAAGGATGCAAGTTGTATTATATTTATGATATTATTTGTTTTCAGAGGTTTTGATCAGATTGACTGGTGGTAGAATTAGAAGAGGTCAACTTAAAAATGTAGTCATTTTTAAAAAATGAGGTAAAGTAGTGTGAACTACTACATGCCCCTGCAGCACCCTGCCGAGTTGGGGGTGGGGGTGGTTAATAATCACATTTTCCATTTTTTTTTTAAATGTGATTTTGATCTCTTATATGCAATGTGTTGTAGCCATGTTGGTCCCAGGATATTAGCGAGACAAGTTGGATGAGGTAACAGAACAGATATTACCTCACCCACCTTGTCTCTTTTGGTCTCCTGTTGCTTTGTCTTAGAGCCACACAAACAAAAGGGAAACTCGCTGACTGTACAGGGGAAACCATGAAAATAGCTCTGCACAAAGTGCCGTCAAGTGCACGGAGTAACTGGAGGGGGAAAGGGAAATGTTTTTTCTCTACTCTTTATTTAAGTTACAGTAACAATGGTAGGTAACAATTCTGGACAGCAATATGATCAAGGCAGTAGTGTCCCTTGGAGTAAAAGCCACTATAGGTGCACTCCAAGAAAGCCTTTTTTTAAAAACCTGTATAGTGTGAATAAAACATTCTTTTAAGAGCGAAAAATATTTTACCTTCAGTTGCTATATTGACGCAATGTTTATTCCTCCCTCTTCCTTCCCCTCCATTTGGGTATACCCTCACTCCCCGTCCCCTTCACTATAACTAATCCACAAGAACGCCTGCTTGGATCCTTACCGCTCAGGTCCATTCTAGCTCCATATGTCGTCCCCTCCCTGTCTGAATGTGTCTGGATCCAATCTGTAAAACGTTTCGTCTCTCTTTTCCCTCTCCCCATTCTGTAGCACTAGTAATATGTTACGTGAAGCCTGAAAAGATCTAGTTAATTTAAAACATTGTTTTGACTCAAGTGATTATTACTTAGAACTAGAATTTATTGAAAATCCTCAAGTATGATTCTTACTGGTGCTGCATAATGGGGTTATTAATTGCAACAGAGACACACAAAGCTTGAGTAAAATGTCTCCTTTTGGGTTTGAATGCAATATCTCCTTTTGTTGCAGCTTTACAGTAAACTGCAAAGTAGTTAAATCCCAGGAGCGAGGACAGTAAGACAGGGACAGTTTTGGGGGGTTTAGCCATCCCCTTTATGAGTTACTTTGGTCTGACAGCTGTCCTTGTGGTGACAGCTCTCCTGATTACAGCAGGTGTCAAACTCTGTCCTAGATGGGTTATAAATCCTGGCTCGTTCCAATTGGCTCTGACCCTGGGTTTAATCGGAGGTTAAGTGGAGGCAACACTCCAGTATGTGCCTCCCAAATGGGCTGCATGTTACGAGTTCCAAATGCACCCACCTGGCTTTGCTCCCCTGCAGGATTCACTGGCTTCTGGGCATTTGGTGCTTGTGGTTATATGCGATGCTTATTGCAGAGTTGATCAGTATGAGCATGGTCTCCCTTGTAAATGCCCTGTTAGTCTCCTGCTCCTCCTCACCATGCTCCCCTCCCTCTACCACAGGGAATACTAAAATCATTGCCTCTGTGTCTCCCAGAGGAAATCAAGGCTTCTCCTTGCACTTGCAATCACGTGATTTCATAGTGGGCAGGTTCTGTATCCCCATGGGCACTCTGTCTTCCTTGTAAAGCACCATCTGTTCTGCTCGTTCTGTGCTGTGGGAGGGGACATTGGAGTGAAAATAAAAAAAAAATGAAATTCATCATCAAAACCCTGAGGATTAATGGAGTCAGCAGGCGAACTGCGCTGAATGAAAATTCATCTTCACCTGTGCCAGTGTCAGGGCCACCTCTCTGGCACTTGACAAATAGAGGTTCCCAGGGTGCCATAAATTCAGCAGCTGTTCTAACCTCCAGGGACTTCTTCATGTTTTCTGAGATGGGCTGATGACCACTTGGATTTCCCAATATAGCAACAGGGCCAACATATTGCCTCATGTTGGGCCTGGTCCCAAGAAGTGCTGAATACCTGCTGAGCAGTCGTTTAAAGATGGAGGTACTTAGCACCCTTCAGGATCAGACCCTCGGCTGGTGCAAAAGCTAGCCATTTTTCTTTGCAGTGTATTTGTGACAGAGAATGAAGGCTGGTCTACACTAGGATATTACATCGGTATAACTACATCTCTCATGGGTGTAAAAAATCAACACCCCTGAGAGATGTAGCTATACCTATCTAACCCCTGCTGTCGAATTCTTCCGGCAGGGAGGTGGATTACCTACGCAGACAGGAGAACCCCTCCCATTGGCGTCAGTAGTGTCTACACTGAGGCGCTCCAGCAGCACCGCTTTAGCGTTTTAAGTGTAGAGGTGGCCAATTTCGTAAAGATCTGTCACTTCTGTAAGTACTTCCCTGGAGATGCAGGTTCTGAGATGTCTCCATCTCAGGACCAGCTGCTCAAGATCCACAGACTTGCCTCCATGGGAAACCATGATATTGGGTTCCCTTGCATGGCTCCCTCAGCTCTCTGGAAATGTCCCTTTCCTAAAGGTTCCCTGAGAGCTTGTTGGATGTTGCTCTCTCCTGTGCCGCTCCATTTGACACTTCTCTCTCTTCCTGCATCCCACCTGCTGCTTTGTCATCAATCCCATCACTCCTTGTTTTACCATACGCTCCAATCACACCTCAAGTTTACTTTGATTAAACTTTGCTGCTTGTCCCCTTGGATCTGTCAGAAACTGCAGTGTAATGTAAAAGACACTAATTACTACATCTAGCAGCATAGAAGAGTAAGCCGCTGAATTTGTTAAAGTGCCTGAAATATAATTAAAACCAACAATTAACAGACAGGAAACCGCCCTCCTGACAGTCTCATAAGGCAGATCAGCACTGAGACATTTTAGGTCTCAGAGGAAATCTGTGCTACAAAGTTATTTTAAGGTAAAATCCATGGGTCAGATCTTCCGCTGATGTAAACAGGCACAGCTCTTTTCCTATTATTGAAAAAAGGCCCTTTTTTGAACAGCCCGTGTTAAATTGGGTGGGGATAAGAAGCGGCAGCTTGGCAGAGAGTGAGTCCTTAGGGAAGGGTGGAATTTGGTTTTGTTTTGGCCGAGTAATGAGAATTTGAAAAAAAGAGTTGTTGGTGCCTGCCTGGTAGTTTCCACCTAGCAGTAACACCTCTCTGTGCTGGAAACGAATGGGCACCAAGCTGCATGTTACGGGTGTGTTTGTGCTCAGTTGGAGTTTTGGAATATAATTGCTTTTTACATCGAAAGTGTGTATCAATGGGGAGTTCATGGGCTGAGGCAGGGAAGTGAGAGAGAGGTAATGGTCTCTGAACTAGACATGGCTCCAAAGAAGCCCTGCCTCCTGCTGCATGATGGGTTAAGGGGCGTATGAAATGAAGCAGAGGTCTCTAAAAACCCTGCCTTGTTCTGTGTGCAAATACATGCTGTCATGTTCCAGAGGAACCCTAGAGTTCTTTGTCCTGACCCTTGATATATGGTTTGGAACAACAGAAATATCTAGGTTGTATTGTCCCTTCCCCTTGCAGTAGTAAATCCAAATCCAAGTAATTCGTGCTAATTACTCCCCAAAGCAATATTTACCATACGCTGCCAAAAGCCAAAATGGCATTTCCTAGCACCAGAAAATGTTCGGTATAAGTATAGGATGCCCTGTACCATGCTTGAGCTCTAGCTTGGAGGCAGCTGGCACTCACTGTTGCAGCTGTTGAATGCCCATCACTGCTGAATTGTAACACCAGATTGACTCTACCCTTTGTCTCCAGCCTCCGCCTGTGAGTTTTTTGACATTGTGGAGCTGCTGCTGAAGTCTGGAGCTGACCCCACCCTCTTGGACCAAGAAGGCTGCCTGCCTGAAGAGGTGACAGACTGTAAAGCAATCACTTCCATGCTGCAGCAGCACACAGTTGGCAAAACCTAACCAGAAGGATTGCACCAGCACGGGGCTTCAAGAATGGACAGAAACGGCAATAACCCCCTCCATTCTAACCCCCACAACCCTCTTTAATATGCATTGTTTTTTGAGAGCCGGGCATGACGTTTGGGAGGGCTGGGTGCCCGGCAAATCTACCAGCATAAGTCTTTGGAAGGAGAGAGATGGGAAGGAGTATACACTGCATAATAGGATCCATTTTTGCATGCTCTGGAATTTATTACTGCTCTGGGTGGGTGGGGGGACTCAGATAACATTTGACTATATTTAGACGCCGCTGCTCTTCTGAAAAATATACATGGCTAGTGAGAGGTGAACAAATCAGCACTGAAGATTCAGATGTGACCAGATGAGATCTGTGGAAATCAGGTGTGGTACCATTGAGAGAAGCTGAGCTGTATTTCCCTTGGCCCAGACAAATACTATAAATAAAAGAGAGAGCACAAGGTCATATGTTGTTCCTTTCTGGTCTTTGGATGGGGGGTAGTGACCTGATTCCTGTGAAGCTATTTGCACTGGGCCTTTCAGATGTCACCAGCACACTCAGCTGAGAGGGGCATTCCAGAAAGTGTTCTTCAAAAAGAAAATGACAAAAACAAAGACTGAGCCAGTGCAATCACCAACCCAGTTCCATGGGAGAGGATGGGGTTTTTAGTGTGTGTCACTCTATATTCTAGATATAAAGTACATTAGTGCATCATAAATGATGTAAAAGGAGGAGAGACATCAGTACTGTGCCCGTATCTTGAGTGAAGTCACAAGGAATAATTTTATCATTCATGCAACTGCTTATGAACGTGAAAATATGGCAGAGTAAAAATGTTGTTACCAGTGAGTTACTTTTATCTCCAACTCCTTGTCACGTGGAAGTAGTAAAAACTATCTCTGATAGTAAAAACATGGTTTGGTCTTCCAGCGTAAATAGGTCTGAACCATGTTTTTAACTCTCCATAGGGCAGGTGCAGATGCTAGTGATCTGTAAGAACCAACAAGAATCTGTCCGAAACTAACTGGCCTTGGAGAGAGGGCTGAGGATCCATTAGGAATGGCTTCTGTTTTGGAGGGGGTTGTGGAAGAGCAGAGAATATGTATATGACTGCAGTTTAATTGCTAGTGGGGGGGGGGGGTGTCCCTGCTTGTGTTAACCATGTCACTGTGTTATGGTCCAAGTCTACAGTGATAGCAGTGTTCAGGGACAGTTAAAACATGGGTCAGACCTACCTACACTGCAAGACCAAACCATGTTTTTATTGTCTGAGAATTACTGCACGAAGAGGCTCCTAATGGCACTATTAGGAGCCCCTCAGTCCAGTAGGATATACAGTGTGGATGGATCTTTAGAGAATCTGCACTATAATGAATAGAACCTGAACTCCTTGGACGCTATCTCCTTCCCACAATGCATCCAAAGCCTGAGACCCATTGAGTCAAATGGGAATTGTCCCTAGTAAAGACTGACTAGAAACAAAAGGTTTGCGATTTGGTCCATTGACTATAGTTGCAATATGGCACCAGACCCTTGTTAAACCTATCAAGATTTGCTCTACTTTGTTGTGCGTGAGAAAATCTCTCCCTCCATAGCAGCCGTTTACTGGCCCAAACTCTGCAGTTGCAGATGAGGTTGTTTATACGCATAATAGTGTAGCACTGCACAGCTTCCAGGAGAAAAACCCAGGTTAGCCGTATGTGAAGATGGTGGATGTTCCCCCTTATTTACCATGTGATTTTTCCTGATTTTCCTGACTGTAGCCAAGTAGTTCCTGAGCCTGAAGTGAATGAGAGCTGCTGAGTTCTTAGCACTTTTTAGAATCAGCCACGTATAGAATCGTAGGACTGGAAGGGACCTTGAGAGGTCATCTAGTCCAGTCCCCTGCACTCATGGCAGGATTAAATATTATCTAGACCATCCCTGACAGGTGTTTGTCTAACCTGCTCTTAAAAATCTCCAGTAATGGAGATTCCACAGTCTCCCTAGACAATTTATTCCAGTGCTTAACCACCCTGACAGGAGGTTTTTCCTATTGTCCAACCTAAACCTCCCTTGCTGCAATTTAAACCTGTTACTTCTTGCCCTATCCTCAGAGGTTAAGGAGAATACATTTCCCTCCCTCCTCCTTGTAACAATCTTTTACGTACTTGAAAACTGTTACCATGACCCCCCTCAGTCTTCTCTTTTCCAGACTAAACAAACCCAGTATTTTCAATCTTCCCTCGTAGGTCATGTTTTGTAGCCTTTAATCATTTTTGTTGCTCTTCTCTGGACTTTCTCCAGTTTGTCCACATCTTTCCTGAAATGTGGCACCCAGAACTGGACACAATACTCCAGTTGAGGCCTAATCAGCACAGAGTAGAGCGGAAGAATTACTTCTCATGTCTTGTTTACAACACTCCTGCCCCAGAATGATGTTTGCTTTTTTTTTTAAACTGTGTTACACTGTTGACTCATATTTAGCTTGTATTCACTATGACCCCAGATCCCTTTCTGCAGTACTCCTTCCTAGGCAGTCATTTCCCATTTTGTATGCATGCAACTGATTGTTCCTTCCTAAGTGGAATACTTTACATTTGTCCTTTTTGAATTTCATCCTGTTTACTTCAGATCATTTTGAACTTTAATCCTCTCCTCCAGAGCCCTCACAATCTCTCCCCACTTGGCATCATCCACAAACTTTATAAGTGTACTCTCTATGCCATTATCTAAATCATTCATGGAGATAATGAACAGAACCAGATCCAGAACTGATCCCTGCTGGACCCCAGTTGATATGCCTTTCCAGATTGACTGTGAACCACTGATAACTACTCTCTGGGAACGATTTTCCAATCAATCAGTTATGCACTCATAGTAGCCCCATCTAGGTCGTATCTCCCAAGTTTGTTTATGAGAAGCTCATGCGGGACAGTATGTAGGTGGGAAATGTGAATTTTGCATCCTAGTTTTTGGCATTCTTTTTTTTCATAATCTTGGCCTCGATGCCTCTTTGGTGGCTTCAGTCAAGTTGTTGGTCAGCACGTGCCTGTATTACAGTAAAGATTCCCCCAACTAGTTACCCTCATGGTAGAATAGAGGGCATGGAGAGGCTGGTCCCCACCCATGCTTTAAGGTGGTCTGTACAGAGGCCCAGTAGAGGGACAATATGGTATAAATGAGCACTCTTGCTCCCAGTGCTGGGTCTGTTCTCTGAATCAGCAGCCTCATTTTGTTCGTCAGGTTCCAAGGCTCCCAGATCAGCCCTAAGGCCATCACCCAACACCTGTTGAAGTAAATGAGTCTTTTCATTGACTTAATGGGCTTTGGATGTGCTCAAAGTTCACAACTCAAAACTTTAAACGTGAAATTGGGTTTCTGGGCTACATTAAGTGTGGCGGGCCGTATAAGCACATGTTTGCTAATATACACAACCAGTCCATTCAAAGCAGTGAAGTAGATCCACACTTTAATAGAAACAAATATTTATTGGGCCTGGTCCACACTAACCCCCCACTTCGGACTAAGGTACGCAAATTCAGCTACGTTAATAACGTAGTTGAATTCGAAGTACCTTAGTCCGAACTTACCGCGGGTCCAGACGCGGCAGGCAGGCTCCCCCGTCGATGCTGCGTACTCCTCTCGCCGAGCTGGAGTACCGGCGTCGACGGCGAGCATTTCCAGGATCGATCCGGGATCGATTTATCGCGTCTAGACAAAACACGATAAATCGATCCCAGAAGATCGATTGCCTGCCGCCGAACCAGGAAGTAAGTGTAGACGTACCCTAGGAGAACTTGTTCACTTTGGATAAAACAGCAGGAGGAAATCATATGTGCTATGCAAAGGTGACCCATTGTACGGTCCGCCAGGCTGAGAGGACAAGTATGATACACTTTAAAGACAACTGCACCAGGTGACTGTAGTAACATGGAAATACGCATGCACGCTCTCAAATTGGGAATGTCATGATCTAGTACAGTTTAGATGTAGCCGTGTGGCACCAAAAATTAATTGGCAGTTGCTGTGCAGAATAAGAATCAAGAGCTCATTGCTTTTGACTTTTTATGTTGTGTGTGAAAGCCAGGAAATGTCGTGAATGGTGCTCATCCAACAGAAGCAGAACAGCAGGAGCTGTGGACTCACATACACAATTATTTTTTAAATCATTGGTTCCTTTAGGGTAGAAAAGGTTGTGATTCTTATGTGTCCATTTCTGTTTGTTATGAAGTTGTTTAGCCTCCAGCTGTGTTTAACCACATGACAGCTGCGGAGCATTGGAGGGACTGTATGTCCAGGGATAAACATGTGCCGTGCTGCTGAGCGTTAGGAGTTGCGTACTGAAGTTCCACTAACTCCAGGGGAACGTTAAGGGTAACCACAGAACAGAAGAGGACCAGCGGCAATCAGGCTTAAAGGATGAAGCTAGAGAAATATCCGCAAACTATCTGGATTAGCGGATGTAAATTCTTACATAGTTGCTGTTAAAAATTAAAGTTTTCCTGTGCACCACAACTAACGGCGTTTAATTCCAGTCACTTAAGGTAGAAGTTTCGACAGAGACTGAAGTGTTCTCTCTCCCACCTGCCGCCTAGTAATTTTTGATTAAAGCTTTAGAGAATCCAGTGGTATACCCCCAACATTCCTCTTGGGAATACAATCATGTGAAATTGGGCATTGCTAGGAGGAGTTGCCAGATCTTCTTTAACCTAGGCCTTCCACTGACTGAGCGATGGAAACTCGAAAACACTTAGCTGACTGACCAGATCTCTCTGTCTTTATGATTGTGTCTGCAAGGGGCTGTGCAAAAGTTTCTGTCCTCCTATGTGAAATGTCAGTAACACAACCCCTGCAAAGTGTGCCCACGTCGGATGGTGATGCGTTGCTTATAAATGGATGTCAAAATAAGTCGGTGTGGTGGTCAGAGGTACATAATAAGTTTATCACCTGGTTCCACAATTTGTCACATGACTGCAATTAATTATATAGATCTCAACTCCATATGTGTGAAATGTGTATAGTACCCTCTCTCTCGTGTGTGTGTACATGTATATAAGTATATTGTGCACATACGTTTGTACAATCCTGAAAGTTTGTCAGTTGCTTTTGGATCCACCCGTGTGTGAGGGGGATATATAAACCCAAGCTCACTGTGGTTACACTGCTATTTATTTTGGATTGGATGCAGTGTTGTACAAAATTAAGACCCTGTCTTGTGCCACTGTGGGGCTGGTTAGAGGTTAAAGAATAGGGAGGTCACCTTCCTGTATTGCCTTAACATGTTGCAGCCACCTTGTCCTTGCCTGGGATTTATTTTTCCTTTCACATTGAAGGTTATCCCTGTTTGCATTTTAATCTTCCTCAGGGAGGTTCTCTTTGATGGACAGTTTGTGTAATAAAAAGCTCTCTTAAAATACACGTGCGCATGGATGAAAAGTGGCAGCAGCATTGCCCACAGCTTTCATGCAGTACATTTGTGGAGCTTAGGCCTGGAGATGTTTATAGCACTTTAGGTCTGTTTGTGAGTTTGGAGCCCTTCCAAAAAAAAAAAGAGAGCGAGACATATATTATTGTTTATAATCTGCTTTATTCTGCCAAACCTTTCCCCAGCAGCCTTGTGGATTGCTGTTTAAATCCCTCAGTGCCTTTAACTACCGATACACAAAGTGGTTAATGCGCATACAAACTAAGCTTGGCATCCACTCCAGGAAATCACTTTAATTGAGAAGCATTAAATGTTAAAATGATTAAAATATATAAAGCCACCACACCCTCGTGTAGGAAGGGCCTCGCTCCACAAGTGGTATAGTTCTAAATACTCCCGCAAGTGTGAGTAGTGTGTGGGCAGGCCCCTGAAATGGACAAAGCATTCGTTTTCCTGCATCATTTATTTCATGCTACTGCGGCATAGTGCACAACTCTGCTCTGTGGCTGGCGGTGAAAGGCTGCAAGCGGCTATATAGAAGTGCTAAGAGAGCCAACTGGGAGAAGTGTGGTAGGAGACAGGGCCTATTTTTATTCATCATTTCTGTTTCTTCAGGCACGGAAAGCCCTTGTCCCTCCTGTTCTGTTCTGTTTACTATAGCAGCCATGTGCTGAGGGCCTCCTGGAAAACCAATGGAATTCCAGCTTCCAAAATCCCATTCCTGGCACATCCAGTACCAGACCAGCTCTGCCCTCATTGATATCCAGTGAAATGCAACTGAGGGCAATGGGATTGCAGCGGGATAGCTGAGAGCTGAGTTTGGCCCAGGGTGAGGTAGAAGCAACGCGCAGCACTGCGGAGAGGAACCTCCCTCCATGACCAGCACTCCAGTTATGTGCCTGGGAACGTGCTGCTCAGATGTTTCTGCTTTGTAGTAATGGCCATCCTGTTACTTAATTTCCCAGAACTAAGGTGACCAGATGTCCCGTTTTTAAAGGGACAGTCCCATTTTTTGGGACTTTTTCTTATATAGGCACCTATTACCCCCCACCCCCTGTCCCGTTTTTTCACAGTTGCTATCTGGTCACCCTACCCAGAACAAAAAGAACGAGAAGTACTTGTGGCACCTTAGAGACTAGCCATTTTATTTGGGTGCCACAAGTACTCCTCATTCTTTTTGCTGATACAGACTAACATGGCTACCCCTCTGAAACCTGCTACCCAGAACAGGAGATCACAGAGTGAGTGAGGGGCTCAAACAGCCTCCCAAGAGCTGAGCTGTATAGAGGGAATGGATAGTGGCGGGGGGGGGGGGGGAGTTTACAAATTGACAAATTTGGAAACATTGTAAAGCCAGTCTGGCTGGGAAGACTTAGCCATGGCTACAGAAACAAGTGTCATGGTCCCTGTAAACATGGGCCTGCAAGGTGGGGGGAAAGGTAGCCAGTCAAAAGGCGCTGTTTGGACCGTATGAAATACAGTTTGTGTGTCTGTTTTCCTCCTGTTCTACTTGCACTTTTATTCCCCCTCCCCCTTCACTGTGGGATCCCAGCTAGTGAGGCTGGCTTAGGTGCCAGAAGAGGAAGTGTCTCTACTTACCTGTTTGCTCCCACCCTTCCCCTTCTAACACAGCAGAGGCCAATGTGGCGGCTAGTTGTTTGCTTCCCTCTCTGGGCGTCAGACCCCGCGGGTCTGTGCAGAGCTTTGTGGGGTGTGTTGAACAAATCGATTTTTAAAGTGAATATTGAGGCCCCAAAAGAGACCCTTCCTGACAGGACGTTTGAAGGCCTTATTGCCACAGCCTTTACTGGTTATGGTAGAGAGGTATAGGCGCCCCAGACTCGGACCCAGCCCCCTTTGTGCTAAGCACTGTACAAACACAATGGCTTGACAGTGCCCATTTATTAGTGACCTCTAGTCACCGAGGGGTGCAGAAAGGAGTATGGTATAGTATACCCGCTCCCCTTAGCCTGGAATGGACTCCCGATCCTCAGCTGTCATGCACCCCTCTCTCCTCCTTCAGCTGCATATCTTCCAGCAATCCCTTCTCCCCAGCAGCCGTGCCTGTGCTTTCCCATCCCTGTTAGCCGGAGCTTTGTTTGCAGGGGGCTAGAAAGCTGTTTGAGGTAGGGCCTCTCTTGGTCAGTGACAAAAAATGTTTAAAAATAAGTCATTCGAGCTTGGATTTGTGGGATCGGTTCTCATTGCACTGTGAGATCTAGTGTCTTTGAAAAGGTGCTTCAAGGGTTAGGTGCCCAGTTCCAAGGAACTCAATGGGAGTTGGGTGTCTAATTTCCTTTCCCTTCTTTCAAAAATCTCAGGCTCAATTTCTCTGTGCCTCAGGTTCCCCATCGGTAATAGGGGGCAGCTAATAGACACCTACTTCACAGCAGTATGGTGAGGCTTAGGAATGTAGGAATGGCCAGATTTGGGAAAACAAGTTGTCCGTCTAGTCTGTTATCCTGTCTCTGATAGTGGTCGGCACCAAAGGTACTTCAGAAGATGGTGCTCAGTTCACTAGTCTTGTGAAGCTCTTGGTGATCCTTGGATGAAAAGTGCTACAGGAAGGGTACAGTGTTACGGCTCGTCTCTAGTCCGTGGGTGGGAGAAACTTTGATTTAAACTAGCGGCACAGAAGAAAAAGCAGGAGACATCAGCTGCTAAAGAACTTTCCATATTTATTTCACAGAGCTTTTTGTTTGGACCATACACATCTCATGCCAACGCACAGGAGGCATAATACAAAGAAATGCACCAGGTTCTGTTTTGCTTTCCAAAGACACATGGCAATAAGTAAGTTTTTAATGATTTATTTTTTTTTCCCAGGAAACAAGACTTCACTTTTGGAACTGTACAAAATTTACACTGCAATGGGTGGCTGTGGTGGACCAGGGAGGAGGGATCGTCGAGCTGTGGAAAAGAGCCTGGGGAGCCATACTACAGTAGAAACTGCATTTAAAAAAAAATACAAGCAGCTTCCGTGCTACAGGATCCACGATGCTATGTTTGTCCTGGGTCTCTCTTCCGTGGACAGAGCAGGTGTCTGTGGGTGTGAGCCTTCGGGGGGGGAAGGCCTGAGGAGCGCTGAGAGCTCATGGTCCCAGGCGAAGCTTGTTGCAGGAAGCTAGCTCATTCACCAGCGACTAGCAGAGAGGGTGGCCAATGTGGAGGTGCTGCCAGGCAGCCTGGCGGCGGGGTTGCTGAGCTCTGTTTTTCCCTCAGTCGCTGTGTCAGTGCAGTTGGAGCAACTCCTGCAGAGGTAACCAACCGGCACATCCGAGCAAGAGGGAGCGTGTGCGGCTGAGGTGCTTTTCGTTTAGCTTTCAGCATGCCCAGAGCCCTTTGACAGCAGGCAGTAAACCACAGCCCATTTCTGCTTCACTCAATTCTTCTTCAGCCCACTGGTTCCAGCTTTTAAAGTGCAGTGTTTAAACATGAGCATCTTCCCCCCCACCCACCCACACCTGCCTCCACTGACCAGCGATGCTAGAGCAATGAGTTCTATGCTGCTCCAGGTAGAGGCTAACAGCAGGCGCGCGTTTGCCTGGTGAAGAGCAAAGAGCTGTGACAATGGGATGCCCTACATTAGAGCAGCTTACACTGGAGTGCTCTTTCTGAGGACCTGGCTCTTCAGGGGGCCACTAAGGGGGAGAGACAGATTACTGTGTGCTTAGTCAATGCAGTTTCTGGTTGAGGGGCAGGGGTCATTTATACCAGGCTTTAATCCTTCCTACAGGCCCCAGCCAAATTCCAGTGACTGGAGCCTGGAAGAAGAAGTTCTGGTGCACAGGGAGTTCTCTGGGATACTTTTGCTGGTGACCTTATGGTGTAAATTGCAGGGGCAGCTGACTACAAGCCACTTGAGTGGCTCGGGGTGGAAGCTACACTCATCTGGCACTCTGTGGGCACACACTACAAGGGGCCGCACTTGCCAATAGGGGGCACCTGGATCAGAGCTTTGTTGCCTAAAACAAAGACTAGAGAGGTAAGATCGGATTTCCAAAAGCGCCTGAGGAGCACAGGGTCTATTGAAAGGCAGTGGGATCTGTGCTTGGCCGAATCTTGGGCCTTTTGAAAATCCATCCATAGATCTTTATGGAAAAGTCCTATAGGGTTCAATAGAACATGACACCCTTTGGCCATAGTAGGGTTTGAACCATCCTTTAGAACTTGTACGCCTGCACTAAAAGCTACAGGAGGGTTTAAAAAAAATCAGCTATCAAGATGATCTCATTTTTTATTAGAGTCTACAGCATCTTAGAATCATTTCTATTGAGCCCTGGAGGAAAGAGGAGGCATCGGAAATCCACTAACAAGAGCGCATCAGGGTATGGGTACACCACAACTAAAAGTGTGATTGACGCAAAGAGAGCTTTCATCTAGCTGTTGTGGAGAACAGTGGTTGTGAGGACATGGCAGGGCGGGCTCTGGCCTGGGGTAGCTGTCGCAGTACAAGTCCACCAGGGACCTTGGGTACATACCTGGGTTGCCAACCCATGCCATGGTCCATGTCACTGGGTCTTTATTGCTATTGTTACCCTCACCAACTGTATGAAAACTAGCCTGGCTTATCTCCCTTCTGATGTAAGTGTAGGGCACACAAACACATTAATGTTGTACTAACCCCACCGTGCCTAGGCTCAAATCTAGCCCTTCCCTAAGTACGCACAGCTCCCATTGACTTCAGGGACTGTTGTATCCCCGGCTCAGTTTGACCCACAAAGAGTACCAAATTGGCATGTTATGCTCCTCTTTCTGACACACCCCTACACATAGCTTTGAGCACCATTTGAACCACTACAGAATTCAGGCCATGTTACAGCCGTATGCAATACAAGGCTACATAGCCAGGCTGAGATTTTTCAAAGCCATTTAGGGGGAGAAGACACCATGTACCATTAAGAGAGGGTGGTTAAATTCACTAAACAGAGCTGAACATCTCAGCCACATTATTTCCTTATACTTCTATGTTCTGGGCTGGAGCTGCTACATGCATAAAGCTTCTCAACTCCCTGTTGTACACTGGCATTGTCCACTACTTGTATACAGTTCTCTATTTGCACGTTTTATTGCTTGTAATACAGTTAAAGTAAAATCTTTCCTTTTCTGATTTTGATCTAACCTATTTGGCATAAATGGTTCTCCTCTCTTCCCTGGAGCCATTTCTGCTCACTAGTGACATGGCTTTTTTTTTTTTTTTTTTTTTTTTTTTTTTTTTTTTTTATTCACCAGCATTGTGAGTGATCCCAGCCCAGCTCTGGTTAGTCAATTGTGGTTGTGTAGCCTCCAGAGAGAGGACAGAAAATGGGTGGTTTGGGGAAGCCCCAGCTTTTGTGTTTTAGATTCATTCCTGCCAAGTTAAAAAGGTAAAACTGTAATAATGCAACCCAAGCACTCCTGTTCCGCCAGTAATAGATCATTGTCAGAACAGCTCAGTTCAATGCTCCTTTTAACATGGAAGCAATGAGTTACTCAGCGAGAAAGCTGGGGATGTCTCAGTACCCCTTCTCCCCCAAAAAACTAACTGGAAAGAAATTGCAATGAATAAACATTGTATCTGCCTCGTTCCTTAAGAGAGATGAGGAAACTGTTTCGAATGTGAACATGTTCAGAAAATTGACGGTGAAAATGGCACCAGCTCACTCAACAGATCTGAACATGCTTGGGCATTAGGACCTGACTGCTTACTGGTTCATGGTGAAGAATGCTTGATTTCTGTTTAGAACGGCTGAACTAGGAGAGTGAGCTGGATTCCTAAGGCATCACCAACTCCCTTCAGCCCACAGGATCATTGTTATAGAAGAGGCAGGAAAAGCCCAGCTCTGTTGTGACACGCACTGGTGGGAGGTAGGTTGAATGTGCAATGCTGGCTTTTGATGCCAACTGAGCAAATCTGATGTGGAAGCCCCAGAAAGAGCGAGAGAATCTAGTTCAGAGGTGATGCATACGTTAGGTTCCCATTCAGTTGTGTGGCCCAAGCCAGCCTCCACTGAAGTCAATAAGCATCTTTCTATTGACTTCAATGGAAACTGGGTTGGGTGCTTAGAATCCTTTAGACCTGCTTGCACACAAATTAATGCTATGTCAGGGAGTCTGAGCAGGAGGAACCCAAATGCTAAGGAGCCAGAGAAAGGTATTAGATGGGATATGTGAAAGAAGGGGATGGGGTGTTGTAACATACTCACATATACAGCTTCCGCCAGCTGCTTTTCTAGCTACCCTCTGGCTCTCTCCTAGCCCTTTGCTGTAGTGAGTGTCCTGTCGTCATAGCTGCAGCAGGGGATGTGGGACAGGAGAGGGCCCCCAGGGAGCTGGTCACAGGGCTTTGAGTCTTAGCGCAGATCTTCCCAGCCGGTGGGCTGCTGTACCCTATGCACCAGGCAACAGTCCCGCAAGGGACCATACACGAGCTGGGATAAGCAGAGTGCAGAATGCTCCAGCCATGCACCTGAAATGCCCCCCCTGCCAGCTCTGCATCAGCTAAAAACCCCTCTATGCCAGGGAATTCAAAGCCAGGCAGATCCAGTTGCTCTGGCAGCACAAAGGAATCTGGCTCTGGATAGGGCCCCTCTTGCTGCCATTTTTAGCATAATTTTCCTGTCTCTAAGGCCCTTGGGAACACAAACACTGTGTCTGGCTAAAGATATTTGATCCAAAGGCGAGTCCAGCTCCCTCTTGGCCGTTAGACATGGTTTGGCTAGGCCACCTTTTGGCTCCACCCAAGAGGATTGATTTGAGACCTGAGGCTATGCTGCGAGTGGACCGAAAGCTGACCCCATGATGGACCAGGTGACTTGGCATTGCTGCTGCCGGGCAAGCACAACAACGCAAGCCTCCCTTTGCGAGCGCCACAGGTGACATACCACAGGCGCAACCCCCGGCAGCAAACAGGAACCGTGCAACCAGAAGAGTTCATCCACTTTCCAAATCAGCCAGTAGGAGCGCTCCGAGTCAGGCTGGGAAATCCCTGTCAGGGCTCTCCTGCCACCAGGCGCTGCATTTGCAAGGTGCACAGCAGGTGTGTGAGTGAAACTGCAGGGCATGCTTCAAAGCTCAGGTGACAGGGGCCACTTGGAAGGGGTGCTCAGTGTGAGGCAGATGGTCTGTGAGATCCAGCAAAGCTGGTGAGGGAAGATCCAGCTGGCCCCTGGAGCCTCCAAGCATTATTATTAACCGTTCATAGGTGCTAGGTGCTGTACAGATGGAGAGAAAGACACAGCCCCTGCCCTGAAGAGCTTACAATCTAATACCAAACCATGCTGTGCCAATAAAGACCTTTCCTCTTGACCTACGTCAGTCTCTCCAATGATTCCAGCCTACCCGGCCGGCCCCAGACAGGATGCTTGAGGAGGAATGGGGACAAAATCATCTTCATCCACAATAAAAACTCCGAGTGGGGAGAAATCCCAGGAGAGGAAGCGTCACTGAGCAGCTTTGACCCTGTCGTGGTGCACGTGTGTGTTCGGGATTGGGCTACTCAGCCACAGCTCACCTATTGGAAAGAGGATGGGTCCTTCCAGCTGCTCTAACGCCGCAGGCTGGGGGGAAGAGGGGCCCTGTGGCTTCTGCGGATGCATGTGTTTTTGCAAGAACCTACCAGAGTGTGTGAAGATTTCCAGATGAGCCTGGAGCTAAGTGTGCAGCCCCTCTCAGGTTAGCTTCTCCCTTGCAACGTCTCCTATTTGACATGCAGCATCTCCATCCTCTAGCAAAGAGCACTGTAACACCCACAGAGCCAGCTGCATGTAGAACATCCGTGCTCTCTCCCACAGCACTGAGACAAACGCAGCTTGGGGGTCACTTCCTGGTGACATGAACCCGAGGGATAAAACCCCTGTGGTGCCGTGGGCAGAACCAGTTCCACCCTTCAGCTGAGCTGAAGGCTTCTGAACAAAACAGTCGGGGTGGAGCTATTGGCTATAAATTAATGGAGCAGTCCCATTCCCCAGGAAGCAGGATAATAATCTCATGGGACTAGGCACCCGTCTTCTCTTGCACTAAAATAAACAGTTCTACTGTGTTTATGTCTCTACCACAGACATCTTGGCAGCATGGAGTCACATTGAAACCCAGTAGCTAAAAATAACCCTTGAAAACAGAAGATGGCTTTGCTGTCTCTTTTTCACAGCAGGCTCATCCAAAGGAATCACGCACAAGGTGGCTTGGTTGGTTTGAGAGCCATCTTCATCCTCACCACCATTTGGCTTTATTGATTGTCTTTCCATTACACTTTCTCACTATTTGACTTGCTGTCTGGTCAGCGGGCGGCCGAGGGGCTTTATCTGTGAGGGAGCACATGGCCTTCTACTAAAAGCAAGAAAGTATCAGTTTATGCACCAGCTGGGTGGAAAATGACCATCAGGGGATGTCTTGAATTATCTCCCACGGACGAATTCCAGCCGACCTTACTCAAGGGCCTAGGAATGAAATCACTTAGGGATTGTCTGCACTGGGAAAACGTATTGTGTTATAATATGTTAGCTCCGATAGTGCAGCAGTGTGGTGTGGTACCAGACTGGGCACCAGGCTGGGAGTCAGGAGACCTGCATTCTAATCCTGGCTCTACTATTAAATTAGCCTTGTGGCCTGGGGCACATCCTGTCACCTCTCTGTTTCCCCTCCCACACATGATCTGTCTTGCCTAGTTAGACTGAGAGCTCGCTGGGACAGGGACTGTCTGTACAGTACCTGGCACAATGGGACCTCTGGGCTCTACTGTAATATAAACATTAATGATGTAAAACATGTTAGCACTCAATGTGGACAAGGACTGTTGGGGTTAGATTCATATCAGCTGATAAAGATCATTTCCAGAGTGTGGTTAGTCATGATCACTGACATGATTTTGAACACTGCAGTTATTGTGGGGTTAACACGTTCTTACACAAGGTATTGTCCAGTGTAGAATCTCACCCTTATGCAGAGGGGCCAGTACAAAGCTTTTGCACCATTTAGCCTTATAGAGAGGGCTTAAGTGGCACATAGCCCTTGTGCTGGCCCGCTGCACATGGGTAACTTTCACCCATGGTACCTGTCTAGTGCTTTGACCCAATGCTTGCAGTAGGACTGCTCCTTGGCCTGATATCCATTCAACCACATTCCTGAACTTTTTTATCCAAACAGCCAATGTTATTATTCAGTGGAGAAGGGAGGAAAATCACATTTTTATACTGAAAAAATCTTGATAACTTTTCTCCCCCAGGGTTGTTATTATTTACTCTGCCCTTTTGGGTCAGACCCCTGCCCTTGGTAAAGGTATAGTGCTTGGTAAGCGTGGCCTGGCTTTGGAAACGCTGCATTTCCATATCTACGGGGAAGGTCAGTTCAACTGCCCATGCACAGTCAATTCCTGATAAGAACAAGGGTTTTGGAGGCATTTATAATTTGTTCAACTCCAAGTAAGAGAGCACCAACTGACCTGGAGTTCATAATAGCCAAGATCTGCTGAGCCAGCCAACCTGTGCTTCAAAAGCACTCAACAGCAAAGAGTCTTTGACCTGGAGAGAATCAATGAGTTTGTGTTTTACTATGAGCGTGAAAACCTAGAATCAGATACTTTATGCCAGTGTGCTGTGTTCAGAAGGGTGTCTCCTGCCCTCCCACTCCCCAAGTGAAAAGGAAAAAACCACCACGCTATCATTTCACAACCCTCCAGGAGCCAGTGGTGGATTCCCATTGAAAATAATGGAAATTTTCCGGTGCAATATGTCTGGGATTCTTGAAGGTCGCTTGTTGTCTCTTTTGCTAGTTTGAGCACACTTGCAGGCCAAAAGAATGAGTGGGACGGGGTGGGAAGCAGGAGATGCTTAAAAAGGAGGATGATCCATTTCATCAAGCCAAGAAGCAGGACTTGTTGGAAAGTCTGGATAGCCTACACTGCTTCCTGTAGAAATATCAGAGGTTGGTCCCCCAGCCATTGCTCTGAGTGTCTGGCTCACCCCCTGCCCTCCATGTGCTATAATTCCCAAATTAGTGTCCATTGTGTAATCCAGACCATTGAGCAATGGAGTATGGGCAGGAAGGGACGATATGGAAGATGGAGACTGAGGAATTCCATAGGGGCTTCCATCCCTCAAGTCCTGGTAAGATTGTCCTGTCCCATCCATGGAGTAGCTTCCGTTCATTAACTGTCCACTAGCAACATCCCCAACATTGCTGTAAATTCTATTGGTGTGGCCAAGCTCAGAGAGGATCTGATCTTCTGTGAATGAAAGAAGGAAGATTGATTTATGAGTGTAAAACATTCTGTGGTCAGTCAGGGCCAAACGCATTTCTTGAGTAACTTCACTGGAGTCAGTGGGGTTACACCAGGAATGAGCTGGGCCAACAGAGCACATACTCAAAGGAAACTGTCCCTCACTGAAGGCCAGTTGTATGGCATCCCGAGCTAGATTCTCACTTGACACAAGCTGGGGAAGCTCTGTTGCAATAGAACGATGCCAATTTACACCAGCTGCCAATGTGCTCTCCCTGCTCTGCTTAGTACTTAGCCAGAGTAAATAGTGCAACTAATTGAGAATACATTCTGAATGGTACCACAGCTTATTTCTACCCTTTTGCTAACCCCCCACACCTCCCTCTGTTCTTATAGTGCCTTTTGTACAGCTGAACACGAGACAGGATTACTGTAAATCTTTTATTCTTCAGTCATATGAAAGCTGGTGGCACATAACGGCCTCCTTTTGGGAAGGTCTCTTGATTCTCGCCAGATGCATTCGCCCTCATAAAGGGCATCGTAAACTAATTATGGACCAGGCTTGATACACAGGCACTACAGACCAGTTTGGGAGCCATAGCTGGCTCTCATTAGACTATAAATAACCAAATAATTTCCGGTGGCTTGTATATTTGCTGCGATGATTCAAAGGGACCATTTTAAAGTTAAACTATTGTAAAATGATTGCTTTAAAGTTATTTTTTCAACTAGGTTCCATTAAAATGCTGGGGTTTGACTGATCAGAAATACAGGGGGCAGCAGGGAATAGGTTTCTGGCCAGACCTATACAGTATTCGTGATTAGGGTGACCAGATAGCAAATGTAAAAAATCGGGATAGGGGGTGGGGGGTAATAGGAGCCTATATAAGAAAAAGCCCCAAATATCGGGACTGTCCCTATAAAATCGGGACATCTGGTCACCCTGTTCGTGATTCTTTTCACTATATGTGACCCATCCGATCACAGTATAACAATGGCCTAAAAAATAGTCCACAGTGATCGTTGTATTTACACTGCAAACTCCTACTTGAGTGTTCAGACCTGGGTGGGGAACTCCCTGAAGAAAGGCCAGTGACACAGGAAGTGCCTGTGCCCAGCCCACAGAGCCTGCCTGCTTAGCTGGAGCTGCAGACTTATGGTTTCAGCTCTAGAGTTCCCCGGTTCATTTTCCAGTGCACCAGCCAAGGTGGGGGCTGTTACACCATCCTTTTCCAAGTCTCCCTATACAGTCTCTGGGGAACCCCCCTCCATCAGCTGTCAGGCTGCTGCAGTGAGTCTTGACAACAGCTGAAATCCAGCTGTCATGGAAGAGGGTCCAAGTCCACTGAGCTGTGCCAGCCTGCAGGTGGCTGCTGATGTGGATCCGAGGGGGAGTTTATTAACGTATTGAGGCAGGTGAGTTTCCAGCAGGGACTAGCCATTCATGCAGATACGAATCGCATTGCCAGGGATGTTAGCTCAGATACACTTTTCATGGGCTATCAGTCCTCAGGCTTCAGGGGAGGGACTGATCATGAGCAGAGATGAGGAAAATATTTCCCTTCATAATATTCTATTACACAGTGAGGTGCATCCTAAGTTCATTCCACCTTGCCCTGATGCATCCCCTCACTAGAGGGACCATTGCTCTAGGCCAGCACGGCAGTTCTTTTTTGGGGAAGTTCCCCTGGGAGCTGCAGACCCTTTGCTGGGGCTCAGAAGGGACACCCCCTTAGTAAGTGCATGTCAGTTCCTAGCTCCATTGCTAGAGGGGTTTCTGGCCATGCAGGATACAGGCCAGTAATTAATCATTTTCCTCTAGTGCAGAAAGCCCCAAGGAGCCACCAGCCATGAGATTAACTCGTATGTCTTCAGATGGGACATTGGTTTCAAGGATCATTCCCGTTTCTGGTGCAAGAGAAATCCAGGCATTCTTCTCAATGTGGGATGCTGAGCTGTGCCTAAGCGCAGGAAATCATCCCACTCTGCAGGAACCCCCTGGGGCCCAACCTTTGCAACCCATCTCTTCCCACCTTCACCACCCCCCACCCTCCACCCGGCCTTCCTGCCCTGCTCACCTCGGAAGCTCAGCTCACTGTCACTAACCCCACAGTCCTCCGCAGAGCTCTCCTTCTCGTGTTTGCTGCCCCCGCGGGTCCTCTTCACGCTCTTGTAGAACTGGCCCCAGCGGTGCCGCCCAGCATCCTTCTTCAGCCGTTTTTCTTTGGCCCGCCTGTTTTGAAACCAGACCTGGAGAGACAGAGTCCCAGAAGGCACTGAAAGGAGCACGCGCAGGGAGAAAAAGATTGGCCTGGACAGAAAAATTCAGGGCTGGCTCCGAACCTCCCTGAAGTTCAAGATGGTTCAGACCCAGGAGCCCAGTTACCCTGCAGCTTAGGGTGCCAAGGCTGGTGGATTCAGAGCTGAACTTTGCCCTAGTCTGATGGGTTCCAGGTTGGATACAGCATGTAGAAATGGGCCCGAGCCACAACGCCCAGATCCAGTTCTGCATCCAAACTTCCCCAAGGCTCAGACCCAGTATTCAGCATTTCAGGCCCATAGAGTGGGTCAGTTGCCTCCCGCCCAATGGCAGATCTCCTTGGGATATGCATCCAAACATGCAGTACCTGTTTTTTGCTGGCATTGCAAACTCACATCTAATTCACTGCTTACTGCTAATAACCAGGGAGATTTAACTCATTGGTTCGGATCCTGTGCTATGATCAAGGTGGTGGACAGATGCATCCCCTGGAGCCCTGGGGCAGTGCACATGTTCAGCAGTCCAGCCACGGGCTGTCAGTCACAGGATGGGGGCCTTACTGCTTATCCAGCTTTCTGGCCTGGCTTCCTTCCATGCTACCTTGGAATTCAGTGCGGGGGTTGTGCACTGTCAGGGGAATGTGATGTGCACAGCTTGGTCGGGACAAGGAGGGAATGGAAAAATACTTCAACCGCAGCGGTCTCACCTGCACCACCCTCATGTCCAGCCCTGTCTCCGAGGACAGCTGCTCCCGCACGTGCCTGGCGGGTTTGGGGGAGTTTTTATAGGCATTTTTTAACGTTTCCAACTGTTTGGCTGTGATGGTGGTTCGTGGCCTCTTGGCTCCAGCTTCTGAATCATCTGGAATAGAACAATTTCTTACCAGTATGGAACGGATAGCACAAAATAGAAGCTGGCCAATGACCAGCACAGAAGGAAAGTCAAAATCTAAAGCAAGATGCAGTTGATTTTAATTAGCCTTAGCTGCAGCCGGGAGGGGTGGGGGTGGGAGATAGGGGGCTTGCAAAATTCAGCCCTCATTTTTCAGTGACTTTGCCTTGATAAAACGTGGCCTTCCAGGTCTCCAAGGACACAGTGTGACGATGCTCCTCTTTCAACACGGAAAGCCTATCTAAGGTCCTTATCTGGTCCCTGTGACCCTAGTATCTGAGCGCCATGCACTCTGTAATGTATTTACCCTCACCGCACCCCTGGGAAGCAGGGCAGTGCTATTATTCCCATTGTACAGAGTGGGAACTGAGGCACAGATCCTCATAGGTATTTAGGTGCCTCACTCCCATTGATTTCCCTGAGGGTGAGGCACCTAAATACCTTTGAGGATCTGGGCCTAAGTGACTTGCCCACACATGAAGTTTGTAGCAGAGCAGGGAGCTGAACATGGGGCTGCTGAGTCCCCGTCTTGCATCCTAACCACCAGACCATCCTTCCTCTCATAAGGATGGACCTGAGAACATTTTAATCCCTTTCCTTCCAATATAACAACTCATTTTAAAAGTTCCGTAGTCTACCAGACACATTTTAAAAAGGGGTCTCATTTATGAGTTAGGGCAACCCCTCAGCTGGAAAAAGTTCATTGCTCCCACACGTTAGGCACGTATCTGGTGGTCATCGCCAGTGTGGACATAGATGGTGGAAGTGGTGCAGTTTTTCTATATCACATAATGTTTAAACGTTATTGGGCAACCAAACCAAAAAAAATCATAAAATCACAAAAAGGGCCATAACTTGAAGAAACAGTCTAATTTTGACCAAAATTGGCAGAAAGCTTTTAAATACAACTGATTGTGCAACTATGTCCTCAAACTAGTACTGTTTTGGAAATTTTGGGAAATATTTTGTCCCATGTGATATATTTTATGCATTTTCCTGTACTTTTTTGCCTTCAATTCAAGCAAAAGTCTGTGGTCGCACAACAGTATAAGCTTTTTTGTACCATGTAATACATCTAAATATTTGTCATTATTTGTAGAAAAGTTTTTCTGTCTGCTATTTTATGAATATTGGCTACTGTCCAATGACTCCTCCACTGACAACTGATGTTAACACAGTGCACACCAGGATGAAATGTTTTCAGGATATGTTCCACTCTCTGGGCCAAGACTGGACCTGTGTCGTGTATGATGAAGCAATCTACTGCAAAGCACTGTTAATTAAATGGAGGAATCAAAACAGATTTGACGATGACCACCTTGAGAAGGGAGGCATGCATCATGTAGCAAATGTCATGTGTGATACAGGCAGTGTGATGCAGGAGAGTGGGTTTGAAGACATCCTTGTGGAAGCCAGCATCTGTGGTGCTTCAGCCATGCTCTAAGAGGGAAAGCATATATCCATGGCATTAGAATCCACAAACTTATGAATGAGGCGATGACTCACTTGAAGTGGGTGGCACTTGGCGATTCCGTGCACAATGATGATTCTTCCAGAAGATGAGAAATGACACATCTTGGAGAAGGCTCGAACATGTATTGAAGCATTTGAAGATGTGGAGCAGGCTCACAGAGAAAACAGATTGGAAGCACAGAATGCTCTGGCAGACTTGATGAACAGCACCCAAGCATTGCACCGGCTCATGGTTACTTCCGATACCCAAGGAAAAAACTGTTCAGATACATTTCCATTCTGGAAAAACTACATTGCTCCTAATCACTGATGGATTATATAGCAGCAAAGAGAGGCAATAACAAGTCCATGGAGCTTGAGACATTTGCAGAGATGATCCCACTATGACAGAGTGGTCATATGAATTATGCCAGATGGGTTGTGTAAATGTAGCAGAAGCCAGATCTCTGGAGGAGAAGCCAGATATAGATTGTGCCCAAGCTGATAGGAAGCAGTGTACCAGACTGCCAGACTCTTCAGTGGGGTCTTACACTGTGACATGGCCATTGAGCAATCTCTGAACAAGGACTGTAGGAATCATCAGCATCTTTGCACAAAAGATACGGCTCTGACCAAGGATTACCTGACTGTACATTTTAAGGCAGCTGTAACAGCTGTGACAAAACAAAGGTGTGGAATTCAGCCTTCGATCTCCACAAAGAAGCTACCACAAAGCACATGGCTGCAGATGAAATTGCTGTCCAAGGTATTATGTTTTGTGACCTAAAGAATGACAAATCCATTTAGCACTGAACCTGGAACAAGCCCACACAACAGTCACTTGTGAACATTTCAATGTCTACTGTGGCTCCATCTGAAAGTGCAGGTTTGTGCATGATAAGAGAGACTGGCACGCGATAAATGAAGCCGTTCGTAACCAGGAGGCTGCAAAGGGGCGAGGGAGACCTCTTTGAGCCCATAGAAAGGCATAATCTCAAATCATAATCTCACAATCAAACAAAAGAAGAAGCAGTCAGCACAAGCGATAACTATTGATCGTCAGATATTCAGCAAGCTGACAGTTTTTTTGCCCAGTCCAGAGATGTTGATATCCAGGGTTTGATGACACGTGAGCTGGCACCTGTCCCACTTTCCCTCTTCAACTTGGGTGGATCTCTAAGAAAGGCCCAAAAGAGCAACACACTGTCTTGGCTGGAGAAAAATCTGTCAATGGTTGAGCTACCAGCATCTGATGAGCGAACGTCAGCTATTCTTGAACTCGGGATGCTTCTGCTGATGGTGTGCAATGATACTGCCAAGTGCAAAACTACTGGGGAGCTGACTGATCAGCTGCTGCACACTATCCTCAGACTGCAATGTCAATACACTGCTATTGTGGGTGACAATTATGCAAATGAAGAATCAATCAAATCTGGTGAGAGAGCCCGCAGGGGGAATATCCAAATACAAGATGCTCGGAGCCCCCACTGTGTTCACACCATTACCAAAGTAACGCTTGCAGATGATATCAAATTCAAAGAATAAATCTAACATTGCACGTTTTCTCCTCAGTGACTGGCTTGTGAAGTGTGGACAGAGATTGTCACCTGGTCGTGACATGTACTTTGCTGGTGGGTTTCACCACATCACACGTGCAGTGAAAGCAGTGCCTGGCAACCATACTGCAATACCAGAACTCGAGGAAGCAGTTTCACGCATGTTCTTGCATGTTGCTCATGCAAAGCAAACACTCGGAGCAAGTGGGGTGCTGATGTGGTGCTTGGACTCAGATGTTTCGTCCATGTACCCAAAATATTGCTCTATTCTTGGCAGAGATTAATTCTTTTTCAAAACTGGGGTCAGACAAAAGATGAGGCTCATTCCCATGAATGGAGTGGCTGGAGCTAGGAGTGGACGTGTCTCAGATGCTGCCAAACATTCATGCTGTCACTGGTTGTGATGACTCTACTTCAGCTTTCAGTGGCATGGGGGAAAAGAGATGGCTGAAGGCAGCAGCACCCAGAGCACTGTGTGGTGAAGGAGTTTAGAGCTCTTCTCCCCCTCCGCCATCCCCTCCCCAGGCAGCAAGACCATGGGGGAAGGGATGCTCCACAATATGTGTCTCACACCCCCAACCCCCAGGTTCAGGCTTCTGTGTCTATGGCATGCACTGAGACTGCTTGTTCTCAATTTCCCACCCTGCTCTTGGGTGCGAGGCTGTGGTCTACTGATGGTGTCTATTCTGCATTCCCCACCCTGATCTCAGTGCTTGTGGCATTCACAAAGCCAGCCCATTCTCAGCTCTCTTGGTCTTGGTGATGTGTCTGTGGTATGAACCAAGCATGCCCATTCTCACAACCCTTCTCATCCAGTCTCAGGGCTGCATGCCTGTGGCATGCCCATTTTCAGCTCCCTTACAGTCACAGTGCTGTTTCCTGTAATATGGTATATTACATATACCTGGCAAGCAATATAAAAGGCAAGAGGAGGTTCTTTAAATACATTAGGAGCAAGAGAAAGATTATTAACGTTAATGATAACCAGATACTCAAAACAATATTGACAACTGGGGGAAGGAATGCAAGCCACAATAGGGAAAGAGCAGGTTAAAGAATTTTTAGGTAAGTTAGATGTGTTCAAGTCAGTAGGGCCTGATGAAATTCATCTTAGCGTTCTTAAGGAACTAACTGAAGCAATCTGGGAGCCATTAGCAATTATCTTTGAAAATTCTTGGAGGATGGGAGAGGTCCCAGAAACCTAGAGAAGGGCAAACATAGTGCCTGTGATGGGTTGAATCACAGAAACCCCCTTGGGGCTGCCAACTGATGTGCCAAGACTACTTCTGCCCCTGCTTTCCTGCCCTGGCAGCTTAGGACTTCAGTGCCCTGCCCGGTTTGAGCCAGACCCAGGGTCTGAACCACGTCCCCTAACAGCTGTAGGCTTAACTGAAAGCAACTTACAGAAGTGTTCCTGTCTTTAACACTCAGATGTCCAACTCCCAATTGGGTCCAAACCCCAAATAAATCCATGTTATCCTGTATAAAGCTTATACAAGGTAAAATCATAAACTGTTCGTCCTCTATAACACTGATAGAGAGATATGCACAGCTGTTTGCCGCCCCAGCTATTAATACATACTCTGAGTTAATTAATAAGTAAAAAGTGATTTTATTAAATACAGAAAGTAGGATTTAAGTGCTTCCAAGTAGTGACAGACAGAACAAAAGTGAATTACCAAGTAAAATAAAATAGAACATGCAAGTCTATGTCTAAGAAACTGAATACAAATAAAACCTCACCAGTTCCAGTAAACTTCCTTTTACAGACTAGTCTCCTGCTAGTCTGGGTCCAGCAATCACTCACATCCCCTGTAGTTACTGTCCTTTGTTCCAGTTTCTTTCTGGTATCCTTGGGGGTGGAGAGGCTATCTCTTTAGCCAGCTGAAGACAAAATGGAGGGGTCTCCCACTGGCTTAAATAGACTTTCTCTTGAGGGTGGAGACCCCCTCCTCTCTCCTATGCAAAGTCCAGCTTTAAGATGGAGTTTTGGCGTCACATAGACAAGCCACATGTCCATGCATGACTCAGTTTTTACCAGCCAAGCCACATTCCTGGCAAGGCTCGGATGTGGATTGGCATCTTCAAGTTCATTGTTGGCTTAAGTGGTTTTTGATTGGGCACTTAATTTGCACTTTTCTTAAAAAGCTGACCAAATGCTCTACTAGGCTAGTTAAAATCAAGCAAGTATACAGCCAATACTCCTAACTTCAAATACAAAAATGATACATGCATACAAATAGGATTAATAGATTCAGGAGATCATAACCTTTACAGAGATATGTTACATGGCATATGTAGCACAAAACATTTTAGTTAGGTCATATATACCTTCATAAGCATATTCCATAAAGCCTTATGGGGGGAACTGTCACAGTGCCTATCTTTAAAAAGGAGAACAAGGAGGACCTGGGGAATTATAGATCTGTCTGCATAACTTCAATATCTGGAAAGATACTGGAGCAAATTATTAAACAATCAGTTTGTAAGAACCTGGAGGATAATAGGGTTGTAAGTAATAGTCAGCATGGATTTGTCAAGAACAAATCAGGCCAAAACAACTTAATTTTCTTCTTTGACAGGGTTACTGATGTAATGGAGAGGGGGGAGCAATAGATGAGATATACCTTGATTTTAGAAAGGCTTTAGACACAGTCTCACATGACATTCTCGTAAGCAAACTAGGGCAATGCGGTGTTAATAAATTTACTATAAGATGGGTGCACAACTGGTTGAAAGACCGTACTCAAAGAGTAGTTATCAATGGTTTGCTGTCAAGTTGGGAGAGCGTATCAAGTGGAGGTACACAGGGACAGGGGTCAGTCCTTGGTCCGATACTATTCGATATTTTCATTAATGACTTGGATAACAGCGTGGAGAGTATGCTTATAAAATTTACAGATGACACCAAGCTGGGAGGGTTTGCAGGCACTTTGGAGGACAGGTTTAAATTTCAAAATGACCTTGACAAGTTGGAGAATTGGTCTGAATTCAACAAGATGAAATTCAATAAAGACAAATGCAAAGTACTTCACTTAGGAAGGAAAAATCAAATGCACAACTACAAAGTGGGGAATAACTGGCTAGGTGCTAGTACTGCTGAAAAGGATCTGGGGGCTAGAGTGGATTACAAACTGAATATGAATCATCAATGTGATGCAGCTGCAAAAAAGGCTAATATGATTCTGGGGTGTATTAAGAGGAGTGTCATATGTAAGAACAGGAGGAGTTGTCCTGCTCTACTTGGCACAGGTGAGGCCCCAGCTGGGTACCATAATTTAGGAAGGATGTGGACAAACTGGAAAAAGTCCAGGGGAGAGCAACAAAAATGATAAAATATTTAGAAAACCTGACCTATGAGGAAAGGTTAAAAAATCTGGGCATGTTTAAAGAAGACTGGGTGGGAACCTGATAACAGTCTTCCAATATGTTAAGGGGTGTTATACAGAGGACAGTGATCATTTGTTCTCCATGTCCACTGAAGGTAGGACAAGAAGGGGCTTAATCTTCATTGAAGCTTTTAAAAACAAGGTGGACAAACACCCGTCAGGGATGGTCTAGCCTTACTTGGTCTTGCTTCAGCACTGGAGGGGGGCTGGACTTGATGACTTCCAGAGGTTCCTTCCAGCCCTACATTTCAGTGAGGGTTTCTTAGTCTTGCTTTGGCCCATTTCTATGCTCACCTCCCCTGTCTGTCAGCACAGTGGCCCAGTGCCACAAACAGCCTTAGGTGTAGCAATACTCAGCATTGCCACTCCTAACTTTTAGATGCCTGGAAAAAATCACAATGGACGTCCCAAAGCCTGAGTTAGACTCCTCGGCTCCCTCGTCAATGACTGGAGGGAGAGAGCGAGAGAGTGGCACCTAAGAAGGGGAGCCACAAAAGCCGGCATGCTAGGCAGGGAGCAGTCTAAGCTAGCCCCTGGGAGATGCTGAGCAGAGGGGTTGTGCTAAGCCCTGCCCCTTTCAGGGAGGTCAGGGCCTAGCTCTGCTTGAGCGCCACCTCCAGGAACCCCTCATAGAATCACTGAATATTAGGGTTGGAAGAGACCTCAGGAGGTCATCTAGTCCAATCACTTGCTCAAAGCAGGACCAATTCCCAACTAAATCATCCCAGCCAGGGCTTTGTCAAGCTGGGCCTTAAAAACCTCTAAGGATGGAGATTCCACCACCTCCCTAGGTAACCCATTCCAGTGCTTCACCACCCTCCTAGTGAAATAGTGTTTCCTAATATCCAACCTAGACTTTCCCCTCTGCAACTTGAGACCACTGCTTCTTGTTCTGTCCTCTGCCACCACTGAGAACAGCCGAGCTCCATCCTCTTTGGAACCCCCCTTCAGGTAGTTGAAGGCTGCTATCAAATCCCCCCTCACTCTTCTCTTCTGCAGACTAAATAACCCGTTTCCTCAGCCTCTCCTCGTAAATCATGTGCCCCAGCCCCCTAATAATTTTTGTTGCCCTCCGCTGGACTCTCTCTAATTTGCCCCATCCCTTCTGTAGTGGGGGGCCCAAAACTGGACACAATACTCCAGGTGTGGCCCCCCAGTGCCGAATAGAGGGGAATAATCACGTCCCTCGATCTGCTGGCAATGCTCCTACTAATACAGCCCAATATGCCATTGGCCTTCTTGGCAACAAGGGCGCACTGCTGACCCCTATCCAGCTTCTCGTCCACTGTAACCCCCAGGTCCTTTTCTGCTAAACTGCTCCTTAGCCAGTCAGTCCCCAGCCTGTAGCGGTGCATGGGATTCTTCTGTCCTAAGTGCAGGACTCTGCACTTCTCCTTGTTGAACCTCATCAGATTTCTTTTGGCCCAATCCTCTAATTTGTCTAGGTCACTCTCGACCCTGTCCCTACCCTCCAGCATATCTACCACTCCCCCCAGCTTAGTGTCATCTGCGAACTTGCTGAGGGTGCAATCTATCCCATCGTCCAGATCATTAATAAAGATGTTGAACAAAACCGGCCCCAGGACCGACCCCTGAGGCACTCCGCTTGATACTGGCTGCCAACTAGACATGGAGCCATTGATCACTAGGCAATCAGGTTGGTGAGGCTCTCACCTGGCCTCAGGTGACTTGAGTAACTAAGTTGTTTCCTGTGAGATTCTTAGGTACCTGCCTAACACCCAAACAGCTGAGAGGGCTGGGGGCAGGAGGCAGAGGTTAGGACATTCATCTGTCTTGTGGGGGACCCTGGTTCAATTTCCCTTGCTGACCAATGAGGAGAAGGGCGTCTTCCACCTCTCAGCTGTGTGCACTAATCACTGGGCTATGGGAATATACTGATTGGGGGGAGGGTGGATGTCCCCTCAGTCTTGCTTGTTGAAGCTGTTCTACTTTAACTAACTATCATTTGGACATAGGTGCCAAGTCCAGGGGTGCTGTGGGGCTGGAGCACCCAGGGAAAAAAAATAGTGAGTGCTCAGCTCCCTCTGTCAACCCCGTGGGTCTGCGCCTCCCCCCTCTTCCCCAGCACCTCCCGCCCACTGCAGATCAGCTGTTCAGCGGCGTGCAGGAGGCGAAGGGGAGGAGCAGGAGCAGGAAGAGGCAGGATGGGGGCTTGGGGAAAGGGGGGGAGTGGGGCGGAGCCGGGGTCGAGCACCCCCTGGGAGCTAAGTAAGTTGGTGCCTGTGCATTTAGGCCAACAAAAGAGTGAGACTCACTCTATAGTCTAGTGATTAGGCTACTCAGCTGGGCTGTGGGTGAACCTGGGCCAAATCCCCTCTCTGCTTGTTAGGAAGAAGTTTGACCAGGCATCTTCTCCCTCCAGGTAACTGCCCTAAGACGTAGGGGATGCCTGGTCAAACGCCTTTGCAGAGGGATTTGCCCTGGGGTCGCCCACAGCCTGGGTACCCCTGCGGAGAAAAGAGTTATTTGCATGTTTGCTGTGCCCCCATTTAAAAGTGGAGCAGCTGCTCAGACTAGCCCTGTGACATGGGCACTTACGCTGCTCACGTGGAGATTTCCCACATCCAAGGTGAGGCCCCTCACCACCAGAGAGGGCTTCTTAGTCTTGCTTTGGCCCAATTAATATGCAATTAAAGCAGACCAGCTGCAACAGAAAAGACATCAGAGTACCCCACAGTCCAGTAGTTAGGCCAGTCACGTCACAGGTAGGAGCTCATTCTTCAAAGCCCAACTCATCAAGGGCCTTGAACCACAATCTCCCACAGCGTGGGATGATCCCCCAAACCATGGCACTATAGAAGGTTCAGGCTGCCTGTGCCCCAGTTCTTAGTTCAGTCAAGTGAACAGCTTCAACAAGAGCTGAAAAGCAGCCCCTGCGTGAACAGCCTCTGCTTCAGTGATCGGGGACTCGCTTGAGCGCTGGCAGATCCCATGTCAAATCCCTTGTCAGCAGGCAGAGGGTGGGGGGATTGAACCCCCCCGTGACATGAGTACCCTAACTACTGGCTATCAGTTATGTGGGGGAGCTGCGCCCCCTCTCAGGACACGTGTCATTCAAACCCCTTCTCTTCATCAGGCAGAGGGTGGCACGTGGGCCAGGCTCTCCTGTACTCTAACCATGGAACTAAACGTTACACCGGAGTGTAGTTTGGTGGCCTCTGACCAGCCCTACCAGCTCTGATTTGACGTGTGCTGGGGCTTAGGCATGAGCTAAGCTGCTGGTGCCTAGCATGAGGCAGTTGGACTCATGCTCAGAAGCAGAACAATAGGCACCGAGGGAACTTTCAGAGCAAAAACGTAGGGTTGGGTGGCAGCCGAGCAGGGGTTTTGTGGATCGCAGTGGTGCTAAAACTAGGACTTAGGGCTCACGTGCCAATGGTCTGGCCTGAGTGTGCCCCTTCTTAACTCCCCGAATTCTGTGACACACACAGTCTCAGTTCACTCCCCTGCTCAGCACTGCACTGCACTGCTGCATCAGCACTGTCTGCACCTCCAACTTCAACACTGCTGGAGTTCCATAACTTGCCCCATTGAAAATAACAGGTCAGGCAGGCGCTGGTCACCAGAAAAAACCTCCCCCCCCCCAAAATTGTACCCTATTCTAGGTCTTCAGCTGGCATATCAGTGCTCAAGCCAATCTGGCACTGCATTTGCATTTTGGAGCACTTTAAAATTAAACACAGGTCATTTGCCAGGAGAGGAAGGGAGCTGTACCTCAGGGCTACTTGACCATGATCCCAAATTTGCACCAGTATTGGTACCCAAGGCCTTCTAGGAGCCTACAACCATCCAAGTCAACCTGACTGGCTGTTAGAGCACTTTAAATAGACGTGCTACTGTAGCCTTGGTGTGTCTTGTGCCTGGTGGCATTCTAGGTCTGGCTCACAGCAGCACCACTTTGAGTCTAATAATGCTGAGAGTGTTGGGCTTGGAGCTGTGTGTTGGTCAGATCAGAGGAAGGCAACTCAGACACATTCTGTGGGGATACTGCTCATCCCCCCCCCTAGATTTGTGCAAAAGAAAAGTGGTTTCTTCCCAGTTTAAGAACAGGTGTGAAATCTCAGGTGTGGTGTGTCTGTTCTTTATAAGCTTGTGTCCATTACCTACAGCGTGGAGGGCAAAGAGCACGATTTGAGGACTTCAATAACTCAGACATCGGTTAGGGGTTTGTTACGGGAGTGGGTGGGTGAGATTCTGTGGCCTGCATTGTGCAGGAGGTCAGACGATGATCATAATGGTCCCTTCTGACCTTAAGTCTATGAGTCTATGAGCAGAAACACTCACAATGATACGACAGTCTAGAAGACAGAATGGTGTTATAAATTAGGACCATTACTTTGAATTCATGGCATGGACAGACCCGACCTAACCTGAGAGTTAATGAAGAACCCAGCAGTTGCTGAATCAAGCAGGTCTTGCTCAGTATCGCTAACAAGATTTGAAGGCAGATAACTGCAGCTTTTTCTGATTCAGCAGCCTATGGCTCACTGGTCTCTTTATTGTATTGTGGCACAACCAGCGAGCATCTCTGGAGAACATGTGCTATGCATTGTTTGTTACGAAAAACCATTTAGGGATCTGGGGCCATTTAGGGATCTGGGGCCATTTAGGGATCTGGGGCAAAAATCTGTCAGGGACAGTACTTGGTCCTGCTGTGAAGGCAGGGGACTGGACTCGATGACCTTTCAGGGTCCCTTCCAGTCCTACACTTCTATGATTCTATGAAAAGTGTCATCAACATTGGCCTCCTTCAGGCTGCACCTGAAATTATCAGTTACACATAGGGAATCATGCAACAGTTCGGTATCTTCAAGTGTCCCCTGCCAATGCTGGATGGGTGGTAGTACGGACACCTTGTTTCTCAAATGATGCTGCTACCTGCTCACTTTTGTGCCATGTAGTTGTGAAAGTACTTGTGCAACAAGGTGATACAAATGCCACCGGGAAGAGCTGGTGTGCTCTGATGCATGCAACTGTGACAGTGACAAGTCCAGCAACAGAGTATTGGACACATCAGACACAGATTCTGAGGGGGAATAGAAATGGGTCATCTATGTACAAATCACTGTGACTATTTCTGTGAGTAAAGGTAACGTAAAGGGGTGTTGCATTAAACATTCCATAGGTCATGTAGGGGTCACATAAGAATACATGGTTATACTTTGGTATTCACATAATGTATTCATACAAGACATTCAACAGCCCTTCTACTAAGTCATTACTGTTCTAGAAGTAGTTTACATATATTGTCATTGTAGTCAGTGATAGTAAGAAGATAATTACATACCATGTGTGTGTTAGACTTATGGCTCTAACCAAACAGAGAACATCAAAAAATATGTTTTATAATTAGGGGGTAGAGGTCTCATTATCTGCATAACTTCAGAAAAATAGCAGACAGAAAACCTTTTCTCAAATTAGTACATTCTACACATAATGACAAATATTTTGATGTATTACATGATATAAACAAGCTCATACTGTCCTGTGACTACAGACTTTTGCTTTAACTGAAAGCAAAAAAGTACAGGAAAAAGGATAAAATATATCAGCTGGGGCGAAATATTTCCCGAACTTTCCCAAACAGTACTTGTTTGAGTGTATCATTGCATGATCAGTTGTATTTAGAAACTTTCTGCCAATTTTGGTCAAAATTAAACTATATTTCTACGAGCTAGGACCCTTTTGGTGATTTTCTGATTTGTTCAGATTGGATGCCCGATAACATTTAAACATTACATGACAGAAAAACTGCACCACTTCCAACATCTCTATCCGCCCCGGTGATGCCCACCAGGTGTGTTTCTAACATGGTAGCAATGACATTTTCCTAGCTGACAGGTTACCCCTTAGTGCCCAAAACAGGTTCTGGCTGGTAGACTGTTTTTCCAGACGAATGCCACGGAGGCCTTCAGAAATAATACTGCAAGCTGGGAGGGGCCATGTTTGGTTTTGACCATAAAGCTATATGGCAGCAGTGTGTGGCTCCGCATTGGCTGAGACCAGCACAGAACAAGGGTCTTGCCTAAAATGTCCTTTACTTACAGAACCATGTACAGCTCTGGCTGCACCCACACGACCCAAGTCCTCTCAGATTCGCAGGTGAAATCCCACTGAAATCAGCACAGTGGCACCTGTCTCTTGGACAGGAAACTTTGTGCCTGTCTCCCTCTCTTTCTTACTGGCTATTAGGCCGTCAAACACCGTGACACCGAGGCCATTGCTAGCTCGGGGAGTCAGTAATGGAATCTGAGTAATATTACATTCATGCCCCCCCCCGCCGTCCAGCACAAGTAGGCATTGCATCACCCTAACCAAATTGATTAGGTCAAAATAGAGTCCTTAATTAATGAGAAGTCAGGGCTTGTCAACATGAAATCCATTAAAGACCAGTTCAGTTTTAATTTCAGTCAGGCACCGTTGGGACGTCTCTGTGGATTCATTACTGTTTTGTGATCTATAGTCTCTCCCTCACCCTCCCTCCCCTAGCCTTGTTTTTCACCTCCACTGGCTCTTTAGAGCCCCATTTGGTTCACATGGATAAATGGGAACTTAGGGCCAAATTCAGCTCTAGTGTAAGGTGCAAGGCCGTTGCCTTGGGTGGCGCTGCGCCTGCCTACAGCCCAGCTGAATTTGGTTTGTGCTGTCGATGCTGTCCCTGTGGCTCAAACCTAGGACTGTCCTCTCAATGTTAAACTTCTCTGCATTGTTCTACCAACGTACCACAGCTGTGCCCTTGAGAGGTCACTCGCTTCTAGGGGGAGGGAAATTTGGGGTCTTACTTAATGATTATCTTACTTTACTAACATTGATGACAGCACCGTTCCTTCCAAAGGACCTCAACGTGCTTTACAAACAAAGGAGCAAATTCTCCCCAGGGTTACACCCAGGCAACCTCACTGGGAGTAGCGAACGAGCAGGGTTTGGCCTTGTATATAAAGAGTCACTTCACCAAGCAATGAAGAAGTGCAGCACTGTTTAGCAATGCACAACAGAGGAGTGTCTTGGGGGCAGGAAACGAACCCACATTCCCTTGCCAATTCTCTGACAAGGAGAATTTAAGGTGAAAGGGGATGACCTCACGTTGGAGTTTTGGCCAGGACCCCTGCGCTAACACCCTTTGCCCTTGCAAAAGTCTCATTGCATCTTTAATGGCCAGACGTAGTGAAGACCCCGGATGCATCTTATCCAACAGACAGCACCACCAGCCACACAGTGCCTCCTACCACCGTGCTGGGGGTTGGTTCTATTTAACAAACCAGAGGAAGTTGTACCAGCTCCTCACCCATCACCACCACTTGCTACAAGACTTAGATTTTCCCTGAAGGTCTCCTCTCAAAATACTCATCAGGCCTAGCCCTGTTTAGTTCAGGAGATGCGACCAGAGTGCAGCTCAAGGTGGCATGCTTTCCATATTAGACACCGATCAGCATCTCTAAGCACCTAAAAACCTTTAAAAGTCTGGCCCTATGTGCATTCCCATGCAAACAGGATCTTTATTTTCTAAGAGTCAAGCTCCAACAGCTGTCCGTTCTGCACTGGAGTTTATAATCCTTTCGACCTGACTGTCATTGCCATGGCAGGATTAGAATTTCAGGTGGGCAACAGACAGCAGGAACTTAAAGATACACAGATCCTGTTTACTTGCAAATGTTCCCAGTTACAAAAAAATGGGAGGGAGAGGAATCCAAGGAAAAAGAGGCTCGGAGCCCTGATTTAGCTGTACAGCGCTTAGACACGTGTATAGCTTTATGCATATGAGTGGCCCAACTGATGTCAAAGAGACTGTTTGTGTCTTAAAGTTAGGCCCATGCTTAAGTGCATTGCTGAACCAGGGAATAAGCAAAATTATTTTACAGTAAAACCAGATGAGAGCCTGAAGTTCAGCCCCAGAACCAAACATCCCCACAGCATTGGGAGCTGGATACAGTTCAGAATCTGGATCCACATTCCACAGTTCCTTAACTCAATAACAGACCCTAGCAGGGCCCCTTAAAATCCTAAACATTATAGACAAACCAACTGTCAAAATCTTCATCCAAACACACCCTCACGTGACCCTGAATTTGGCAGATGTCCCCAATCTCTAAAATCAGCTGAACCATAATCCCGGCTCAGACCACCCTCCAGTTGTAGAATTCCCAGTGTCACCTGTTAGGCGTGACCCCTTTCCTTCTCCGTGGTGAGCTCAGCACCTACCGTTCTGCTTGGCTGTCTCGTAGTCCTCCTTGCACACCAGGCGCCCATCTTCCATGAGGTAGAATTCATCGCCTGTGGCCAGCTGGCGGTTGCAGATGATACAGGCAAAGCAGTGCAGGTGATAGACAAAGTCCTGGGCTTTCCGGACCACCTGGGTAGGAGGGATTCCTTGCTGACAGGCTGTGCATTTCGTACCAAAACGCCTGAAAGGAGAACAAGTGGCAGCTCTGACACGGATGGAGCAACAGTGAGGAATAATGCGCCAACTAGCTCGGGAGAGATCTCAGCAGCAGGGGAGTGCTCAGTGCAAGGAGCCTGGGAAGGGGGTGGGAAAGAAGGGGCAGAGTTTAAAACTGCAATCAACCTAATTATGCATGACATTTCACACAGCAAGTCTCTATCTTCTTCAGCATGAAAGACTGGCCTAATGGATCTGAGGAAGGTTTGATTTTAATGGTCCTTTTAACTAATGCTTATAGGCAGTGCGATTTCCCCTGCAAGGACAGTACATATTTCATCCACATTAATACCAAATAAATTCATTACGCGCACGGCTAGCATGATGAATCCCAGATTAATTCAGCATGATAGGGCTGTTACACTGCAATGACACCTGGCAGAGCGCATCTGCCACACAAACGTGTGTCTCAGGCCACGTGAGTGTGTCTGGGCCAGTGACTGTGCCCTGCGGGGAGTGTCTGCACCTGTGTGCATCTGAGCAAGGGGATCTGTGCCAGTGTGGGTGTGCCTGTGAGTATCACTGTGAGCGTGCGCCAAAGCAAGTGTGTGCCTCAGTGTGCAACTGACAGCTCGCACCCGGGCAGCTGGGTCTGATAGCGAGTCCCTTTGTGTGCAAATGGGTTTGTGGCTGCCTGGGGTGGTGCAGCTGAATGTGTCTGTATGGGGTGGGGGGGTCTCTAAAGGTATGTATGTGTACAGCTCACAGTGTGCATTTGACTAAATGTGCTGGGGTGCCTGAGTGGGGGAGGCTGTCTAGGTTGGAGTGAGCATATGGATACAGACTATTGTTTAAATCCAGCTTGTTACCCATGTTTAAAAACACCACATCTGTTGTAGGTTTCACAACATCTATCATTAAATACCCTGGGCTTGATTCTGACCTCACATACCAGTCTGACACCGACACAACCGACTTCCCTGGAGTTACGCCCAGTTGATACAACAATAAGTGTGATGGGAACCAGGCCCTCTGAGGCCAGATCTAACTCACAAAACGAGCCAACTCTGCAGTTATAGCACGATAGCTTCTGAGACAACCACCAGGAGCAGGAGGACAGCCCAATGGCTTGTCTGATGGCAGGGTTGAACCTGATCTTGTTTACTGTCACATGTATTATATATTAGTACTGCAGTAGCAGTTACAGCTGCCCCAAATGAGACCAGGGCCTGGTGTGCCAGGTGTGCCAGCTGCTGTACATACACATAGCAAGAGACAGTCCGTGCCCCCAAAGACCTTACAATCTAAATAGACAACAGTGACAAAGGGGAAACTGAGGCACAGAACAGTGACTTGTCTAAGGTTGCACAGCAGGTTAGTAGCCAAGTCTCCAGATGCTTAGGCCAGTGCCTTACCCACTAGATGGAATTGCCTCAGGTGCACATAGCTATGATACCATTTTAAAAAATCAAACACATAAATAACCAGTGGAGAAACCGACATGTTTCCTGAAGGGGGTGAAAAAAGAGACTTGATCCAATGACTGGCTCCAATGAATGACTGGCTCTTGATGGGGTGACTCATTCCTCCCCTTCTTTCTGATCTTAAGCACTAGGTATTAACAGAGCGTGCTTTCATTCCCACGGTGAGGCACGCATGAACATCACAAATGATGCCGATGCAGAGCATTTTCTTAGCAAAGGACTGATTTCCTGGAGTTGAGTGCAGTCCAATCCGCAACCAACGGGCAAACCACTGAGCTACGGAATTGCAGTGGCCAAAAGCACAGTTTACATACGTGCACTAGAGCCATGAAAGATAATGTCTGGTGTAAATTTAATCGACATGCAGACAGTGATTCATGCCAGGGAGTCACGAGAGCACAAGAAAAATGAAAAATAAATGGACTTCACCACCACAATTTTTAGCAATAGAAGCAATTTCCCTGATTGTAGGATTTACACCACTGGCTAGTGAAAGCAGCTTCAGCTCATCTTTCATGTCCTGCCTGCCCAGGAAAGTCTCTCTATGGCTCCCCCAGCGCTGCAGCTCCTGTACGTGCAGTTACACAATTCACTGGCAGTATAAGGCTTCCCCGCTCGTCTGATTCCCTTATAAACTCCGTTTCTACACTAGACACCTTGCAACCTTAGCCATTCAAACAGCCCCTGCTTGCTCACACACCAACACCTGCACAGCTCTATTCAGCCCCAGTGAGGGAGGGGCACAGTAGCATAGGACACCAATAGGCAAACTAGTAAACACAGCCCAGACAGTGAGCATGCCCAGCAGGGGAGGACCAGGGAATGTGGTGGATGTGCTAATTCAATGCATTCCCCACACAGCTTCAGCCAGAGGCAATTCTATGGCGTGCTAAACTCAGTGTCACGGTGCCCTCCTCATGTAGTGGGAGTTGGTGGAGGGGGTCGGTGCCCCACTGGTGCAGAGTGCATGTGGGTGTATGCAGTTTCCCCACCATTCCTGCCAGAGTGAGTTGAGCACATATATCTACTGTGTGTATAATTTCCATCTAAAGCAACATTAAGGATGCACACTTTGAAAAATAAAAGGTCAGGAAATACAATGCTAAGGCGGCAACAGCAACATTAACTCAGCCACATTGTGCATGCCAGGGCCGGCTCTAGGTTTTTTGCCGCCCCCAAGCAAAAAAATGTTTGGCTGCCGCCCACCCCAGCCCTGGGCTCTAACCCCCCCCCACACACCAGTGCCCTCCCCCACCCGCACCCCCTGCCATTCCAGCCCTGGGCGCTCTCTCTCCCCCGCCACCTGCACCCCCTGCCGCCCCAGCCCTGGGCTCTCTCCCCCCGCACCCACACCCCCTGCCTCCCCAGCCCGGGGCTCTCTCCCCCCCACCCGCACCCCCTGCCTCCCCAGCCCGGAGCTCTCCCCCCATCCCACCCCACCCGCACCCCCCTGCCGCCCCAGCCTGGGGCTCTCCCC
>NW_020664561.1:12584079-12601860 GCF_002925995.2 Terrapene triunguis | reverse complement strand
CCCCCCCCGCACCCCCCTGCCGCCCCAGCCTGGGGCTCTCCCCCCTATCCCACCCCACCCGCACCCCCTGCCACTCCAGCCCTGGGATCCCCCCCACCAGTGCTGACTCCGCCCGCTCCCCCGTCACCTCCAGCCGATCCGGCACTGGCAGGGTCGGGGTAAGCAGCGGGGCTCCCGGGCCGCGCCTAAGCACAGGGGTCCCTCCAGCCAGGCCTCCTACCTCCAGGACCGGCCGGGACCTGGGAGGGCAGAGCCGGGGGACCGCCCCGGCAGGGGGCTGAGGAGCCGGGGCAGGGTAGCCCCAGAGGGAGCAGAGCCCCAGAGAGCTGGACGCGGGCCCTGCACGGCAGCGCCCCGCCCTCTATAGCCCTGCTGCTGCTGCTGCTGCTTCTGGCCTCCCTGCCGCAGTCCCTGGGCGGCTCGGGCCGCTTCGCCCAGCCCCGGCTGCGGTGCTGGGGGGCGGCCGCTCTGCGGCACCTGCAGGCGGCTCCCTGTGCCCCACGGGGCGGCCCCCAGCCCAAGTGTCCCCCGCTTGGAGCCTGCCCAGTCCAGCCACAATTGCAGGCGCTGCTCCCCCGCGGCACGAACCGCAGTGGCCCCAGGGCGCCCTATGCGCACCACGCGCTGCTGCTGCCAGCCCAGCTCTAGTCTTTTGCCACCTGAAGCAAAAAAAAGATGGCCGGAATTCTGCCCCTGAAAATGTGCCGCCCCAAGCACGTGCTTGGTTTGCTGGTGCCTAGAGCCGGCCCTGGTGCATGCGCCGTAGATTTTGTGGCATATAGCTGGCACCAGTCAGTAGTTATTGAGCCACTGGACTGGGAAACTGCACAGGTGGGCAGCACTGTCCAGTTCACGATGCTGTTTGAAGTTGAAAGTTTTCCATTGGACAAAATGGTATGTGCACAAACATCACATTACAGTAACTTGATTTTTTTTTGCATTTAATTTCCTTGTTTGAGTTTTTTATTTGTTGGATTATTTTTTTCTTAGTTGTATGTTTCAATTAGCCACGTAAAGTCTGACTCAGGGCGTGGGAACAAGGGGAAAAAGCCTGCCGTGGTTAGTGCAGAGTAGCGATGAGTGGTCACACAGGGTGTTAGCTGCACTAACTCTCCGTGTGGACACGCTTATTGTGGACTGAGAGTGTGTGCAGTAGCTTAATGCACTTTCAATTCACACCCTAGTGTACTGTGCACTAACTTCCCTGTGTATATAAGACCTCGCACAACTTATCCTACCAGCCCTGGCTGCTTGGGTCTAGTCATGCAGGACCATGGGGACTTCATTCCTCTCTCCTACAAATCATTACAGCTGCCGCCTGAACGTGACTGGTTTCAATCACTAATGTAGCTTTTTACCATTTTTTTTAAATGTTCCCCGACCCACTCAAAGGCTACGAGTGTCCCATGGCCATGCTGAGGTCAACGTTCGAGGCCTAAACATCCAAACTTGGGTGTCTAAAGTGAGCCACCTAAATCCATTGGGGAGCTGAGAGACCTGAGTTTGCAGCTATGCTACTAACGTGCTGTGTGACCATGAGCAAGTCACTTCTCCTCCCTGTTTCTCTGTTTCCCCTCCTGCCCTTGGCTCTCTGACATGTTTAGACTGTAAACTCTCCCGGCATGTATGAACAGCACCCACCACAGCTCCACAACCACAGAGAGCCTACAGCTGCCCAGCGAGACACGCTCTTTAGGTAGGAATGGTCAGTTCTTATGTGTTTGTATAGTGCCCAGCACAAGGGGGCCCAGCCTGGCTGAGGCCTTTACACACCACTGCAATATACATGCAAACCCATAACAGCAGCTGCCAGACAGTAACAGAGGGCACCCGGTAGTTAGAGAGCACAGTGCCTGGAGCCTTACAAAAAGCCAAGGCAGACGGCGTAGAGCTAGATTGGAAAGACTCGGTCACAAGCAAATGGTAACCCCTGGAGATTACAAATCAGAACAGCTGAGCGCATAGCAATATTACCCCGCACGGGGGGCTCTGGGAACTCCAGGTTCCATGGGACACCTGCTCCCTGGCCTTTTGCTTTCTTAGGTGGGGGTTATGTGGAAATAAATAAAGGAAAACTTTAGTTTCAAGGCTCAGCCCTTCATATGCAACGTGCTGAATTGTGGCTTCACTGAAATAAACTGACAGCAGAGCCCAGAGAAATTCAGCTCAATGACAGATATCGCCCTGTGTCGTCAGGGAAATAACTGAGCCTTTCACTTCACTTGGGTGGATGGTCTAACTATGGCACTGGTGTGACTCCCTCAAAGCCACTTGAGCTACCAGGGATGTATCTGGCCGAAGATTTCTAGTTCTCAGGGTGGATTGTGCGAGCAATAGCAAATGTTTTTTGAAAGAAGGGTGAGTATGGCACAAAGAGGAGCTGCTGGGAGTGACTAGAGGAGGAGAAGCAAACTTCCCAACACATCTCTGTTAGTGCATCTAACTTCTGACCAGCTGGAGCCATTGCTATCCCAATCCTGGGCCTCTCCCCGGCTCTGCCAATGCAGCTTGTCCTGACCAACAGCATCCAGCTATTTCCCACCCCGGCTCTCCCATCATCAGAAGCCATTCGCCGGGCTGAACTGTGCCAAACTTGTGTGATGTCAACAGATGGCTGTGAGGGTGAAATGCCAGGCTCATAATAGCTTGTGAGTGACACAGAAAAGATTTGAACTCAGCTCTGTGGTGGAGAAAGGGGAGTGCATTAGCCCCACTGAGCACTGAAATGTTCAACGAGAACCCCAGTGCGTGGCTGGAAAACACGCCACCAAACGGCTCAAAAATGCTGGTGCTAACATGATTTCTGGAGGGCTAGATGTGCTTGTCACTGAAAAACTGGTTCTACTCCCTGGTCTAAGACTGCCACCTTGGTACGTCATCTAGGCCCCATCCATGCAGTACGATGCCAACAATCAGGTAAGAAGGGGTGACTCTTCCTCCTGCTGGCAGCCTACTCTGGCATAGGGTGGCGGTAGGCGCTGGCACTGCTGCCCAAGTTACTGCACCTGTTAAGGCCAGGCATCCTTCCTCCCCTGACTCTGTTAGCCCTCCCAGAGTGCACTTTTCTCCATGACACCAGTGCCATTCCATGGGCCTGAGCCAACCTCACTGGAGTCAGTTTAAGTCTTTCTATTGACCACAATGGGCACTGGATTGGGCCCTGTTTGCCTTACCCCTTAGGGGTCCTATTCTGCTCAGCATAAACTATTCCAGAAGGAGGGGGTGCTAGCTGTATCAGTCACATGACATGGACCTATTTCAAATTTACAGCACATTTTTGCTGAACGTAGCACTTACACCATTGTTCCAACATCTCAATACCATGAGCTGCAGAGCAACCCCTCACTGTGGAAAAGCCTGGTCCAAGAGGGAAATTAAGACCCTTCTGGCTATCTGGAAACCAGCCAGATACAGTCAGAAGGTGCATCAGCAGGTCTCTGATCACCTAGCTGACAGCAGGATCCAGCAGACTATGTGAAAATAAAGTCCATAAAGGTGCAATACAATTGGCTGAAGGACTCGGTCAAGGTCTCCTGCCACCAGCTGACAGGCTGTCCCTAATCTGGTGAGCTGGACTTGGTGCCAGACCACCAGAGCCATTAACCTTGTAGACAACAGGAAGTCAAACTCAGTGGGGTGGTGGAGGAAGTGATCTGGCAACAAAATAAGGCTCTTCCTGACTCAGTTATAGTCAGGGCCGGCTCCAGGCACCAGCTGACTGGCTCCAGTTCCCCATACCAGGAAATTCAAGCCACACATTTAAAAAACAAACAAAGCAGGAATCAACTGATCTGAGAAACTGGCTTAGGGCACCAATTGCTGCTTTGTGGCCCTGTTCCTTTCTATGGGTGTGTCTACACTGCAAGCAGCGGTGTGATTGCAGCACCTGTAGACACACCCAAGCTAGTTTGGATCTAGCTAGCTCAAATAACAATAGCAATGAAGCTGCAGCAGGGCATGCTTTACACGCCCTCTGCATATGTCAAGCTGCTCGTGCTGCTGTGGTGTCGCTGCTATTGTTATTTGCGTTATGTCGATCAAAGTCACACCTCTGGTTGCAGTGCAGATACCCTGAGTCTCATTGATCTAGTCCATGTACAGGTTGACCTTAGTTTGTAGCCTCTGATCTTTAACAGGGTTCACACCGAACTTTTCAGATACCTACTTTTCAAGCTGATGTACCAGGGTCACAGGCAGTGAATGTTTCCCTGCCGAACCTGAATAGGACACCAAGGCTTTCTGCTTATCTCATTGGTTATCATAACCCTGAGCAGTCCAACTGCACTGTGGTCTGATTATCTGGCAGCTTTATGGTAGATTAGGCCACAGGCATCTGGAGGAACATTTGGTAATGTCAGGGCGGCCGTAGGCTTCAGCACATTAAAACAAGCACCCCTTCCCCGGCACTAACTCCAGGTTACTTCCTTGGAAGTCATGGATAGCTCTGATGAGTGGCTTTGGTGGGAAGCAAGTGAATGGCCGGCAATCGAGAGACGTGTCTTTATAGAAAACAAATACATAAAGAGAGTCAAGGTCACAGCTCTGACCAGGGGAACAACGTCCCATAGACAGGGCTGCCCAGGTGGAACTTCACCCTTGTGCAGAAGAACTTCGGTGCAACCTCAGTGGTGCTTAGACTTGTGCTGCCCCTTTGAATAGGGGTGAGTCCCACCCACAGTGAATAACTCCCAGTAGGGCTTTGCCCACAGAAAGCCAACATTCATGGCAACCTGATGATGGCACCATGCCAAGCAGGGCACAGGGACCATCCACTGCAGAGGCTGGCTCAAGGCAAAGACCTACCAAAACTTCAGAGGCACCAACAATCCTGAGATACAAGACAGCAAAGAACGCTGCGGAACTCATCCCTGACTCCATGTGATCCCTGATGGGGCCAGGAGATGACTGCATGCTCACCTTTTCAGACCAGTAGGAGGCCACACTGGACCAGAGGGAAGGGCAGAAGAGGAGGCCAAATATAGATGGGAGTAGGGGAAGCAGGAAGGCAGGCAGGAGGAGACGGAGGCCCAAGAGACAGGCTGGAGTCAGCAGTTTGAGACACTGCCACAAATGATGATGGAGTCTCTAGCACCCCTCCTCTCAAGCTCTAGTCTCAGTCCCCAGCTCGCATCTGCAGCCTGCCCATGTGCAATGGCAACAATATCCGGTTCCTTTCTTCTCACACTGCTGCCCCGCGTAGGGTGACCAGACAGAAAGTGTGAAAAATTGGGACAGTGGGTGGGGGAGTAATAGGAGCCTATATAAGAAAAAGACCCAAAGAACGGGACTGTCCCTATAAAATCAGGACATCTGGTCACCCCCCGCACCAGTGCTCAGAACTGGTTCCTGTGGGCACTGCGAGGACACAAACCTTCCATCAGCTGCCACCTACCTCCTGAAAGCACGAAGGAGAACTGCACTTCAATGTATCTTTTTGCCCCCTTTGAACAGGGTGAAAAATGTTCTGCACTTTTTCTATTCTAATAAAAAGTCATGTTCTTTAATAGCCCTTGTCGGAGTATATCAAAGGCCAGGAAACACTGCTAAGTAAATACTTCATTTGTGATTACATACAGTAATGATTGCCTGACATCAGATCAATCAGTTTTTAAAAGGCAAATTAATTAAGGGTATGTGACCCAAGCACGTCAGCATGGCGTTTTCACTCCGCTGCCCCAAAGCAGCAGTGTGAGCGAAGTACCAGCACAAAGCATCTGCTCTCTGGCTTGCCGGCCTTGTTCTCATAGCAGCGGTGGGTGCAGAACTCCAGACGGGCTGAGACTGAATACTGACATGCCACAGCCAAGGTCAGGGGCCCCTTTGTGCTACATGCTGTGCACACAGAGACAGACCAGGAAGGAATCAAGCCCTGGCCTAACGAGCTGACAATCTAAGATGGAAGGAAAGAAGGCTAAGTATAGAGCTGTTGGGGATTCAATTTACAGTTGGGAAAAAAAAGAAGACTACAACATTTCAAAGGTCAGAACTGAAATGAAACGTTTTGAAATGATCAGAAGGAAGCATTTCATCAGGCACAGTCCAAATGGTTTGTGGCTTCTCGGGTTATGAAAGTTTTCAACTTTTTGTTCCGCTTCAGGATGGGAAAACGTTTGAAAACTCTCACAGGCCAGGAAAACCTGCCCAGCTTTAATAACCACCCCCGTTGGGCAAAAGGGGAACTGAAGCACAGACTGATGAGATGACAGTAAGTCTGGGGCAGAGCTGGGGACTAAACCCTGAGTACTAGGGCCACCTTATCCACAAGGCCATCAGCAGCCCCTGTAGTTCTATCCTGTCCGTTCCCAGAGGTTCTGGAGCACACAACCAGCAGCAGGGCCGTCCCTACCCATTCGCAAAGTACGCACCTGCGTAGGTGCCCTGCACAGCTGCATGCTGTTCCAGCCCCTGCTCCGCCTCTTCCCCATGGCCCCCGCCCCTGGTCCACCCTAGCCCTGCCTCTTCCCGCCCCTGCTCTGCCCCAGCCCTGCCCTCACTCCACCCCTTCCCCAAAGCCCCCGCCCTGCTCTGCCCCCTTCCCGCCCCTGAGGACTGCAGCAGGGCCGGGCCTGCACTCACCAGCAACGGGAAGTGCAGCGGCCCGGCCCCTGCCACGCCGCTGGTGAGTGCTGGGGGGCGGTTTCCCCCTGCCCCCCAAGCCAGCCCCGCCCCCCTGGAGGCCTGGGGCCCCACACACACTCCCCACGGGGGTGGGGGCTGCGTAGGGCCCCAGAATAGCTAGGGATGGTCCTGACCAGCAGCAACAATGCATCTCAGTTCAGTGTCACTCCACCTCTGCAGGCCTCTGGCCTGCCCCTCCAGTCTCCCAGAGGCACTGCACCCTCAACTGCTATTCATTTGTCAGCATCCTCATAACTGGGGCATGGCTCCATCAGCCAGGCTAGCAAAGGCTGGCAGGGTCCAAGTGAGTCCCAGCTGATGTGTTTTCACCAGTCATGTCCCTGCTGTCTAAGAGTATCCCTGCCGATGCCTCTCTGTGCAAACTAGATTCCTTCAATGTTGTTGCTTCGTGACCCTTGGCAAATTTGCCAGTCCCTGAAGCCCCCTCTGTGACTAACAAAGCCTGCATGGCTTATGGGTGTAGAACTCCTGGGCCCGACTGGGAAAAGAGAGGCTGAGAAGCAAGTTCCATCCATCCCCAGCACCAGTTGGGAACCCCCGAAATCATTCAAAGTCCTTCATTGTTTCAGAAGCAAAGACAACCTTGATCATGTGGGTCAGCATTTGCTTCTTATCCAGCTCAGCTTCTGCCCCTGAGGTCTTCCCAATGCCACAGAACTCTGCCAGGGAGCAACAGTTGTGTTGATGGCCAGTCTCTAGAGTACTATAGAAAGCCTCTTGTGCACAGGGGGGGCATTACCTCCTGTATGGGTGGATTTCTGTTCCATGACAACTGTCAGCACTGCACACAGAAAGGCTGTGTCAAAACAACTGGCTGGGTCAGCCTCCTTGGTCGCCGCCAGTCTAGACAGCCACAGCATTGTCCCACCAGTGGCAGAGCTCAGCCTGGCTCAAAAACTGCCCTTTGCACCATCTAGTATTGCAAGGAAGACAGGCACGAGCCTCTTCACTCCAGAGAGTCACGGATTCCAAGGCCAGAAGGGACCATTGTGATCATCTAGTCTGGCCTCCTGGATAGCACCGGCCAGAGAATGCCCCCAAACAATCCCTAGGGCAGATCTTTTAGAACAATATCCAATCTTGGTTTAAAAATGGTCAGTGATGGAGAGTCCACCACAACCCTGGGGAAATTGTTCCAATGGTTAATTACTCACCATTAAAAATGTACACCTTATTCCAGTTTGAATTCGTCTAGCTTCAACTTCCAGCCATTGGATCGTATTAGGCCTTTTTCTGCTACACGGAAGAGCCTATTATTAACAATTTGTTCCCCATGTTGATACTTCTAGGTTGTGAAGTATCTTTGTTAAGCTGAATAGATTGAGCGCTTTGCCTCGGTTTCCTTTCCAGGTAACGCCCGAGAGAGCTCTGCGGGCTGGTGCCATGTCTGCCCTGCTCTGTGTCAGGGTGTAACAGAGAAGCTGGAGAGTGCTGCAACATGGAAAGGCAGGAAGGTCTCCATGACACCAAATAGCCACTGTGAGGGGATTTAAGATTTAAGAGAGCCTATAATCCTAGGTGACAGGTAGGGCTCGTCAGCAACCCTCCCGCCCCCAGACCTTGTCAGAGGCAGTTGCTGGGGCACTATGGGATAGAATGCTCCACACGTACTCTTAGACACCACCACTGGGCACAGAACCAGAGGTGGATGTGACAACGTGGTTGTGAAGGTGACACCCAACCAGGTGACTTGGAATTAGCTGGCGGTACCCATAACCGGTTACAAAATCAGGGCTGTAGTCGGAGTGTGAACAGGACCGTTCAATTCTCTGTTTCCCCATCTGGGACTAAGAGTCTTTACCAACCTTACAGAGATGCTGGGAGGGAGGCTCTCAAACTTTGGGCCTGCCCCGCACTGAAATCAATGGGAGTCTGGCCAGTGGGCCATGGATCAGGCTCTTATTGTTTGTGAAGCTCTTTCAAAACCTTGCACAGGAAGTTGCTATTTCAATGCAAACGTTGCTGGATTGTTGCAATGTTTTATAGCCTAAATCAACTCCCGTGTGGCCAGCAGTATTTGAAGACCAGAACATTTCAGTACAACACACCATAAACCCGCCGGGGGGGGGGGGGGGGGGGGAGTGGGCGGGGAGGTTAAGTGGGGGAGTTGCAATAAGGTACAAGAATGCATTTCTCACCTGTAGGAGGCAGCACCGACCTACACTACCTTTTCCAGCCTCCCATACAGTTTATGCACAAGCAGAAGTGCCATTAATCTTCATACAACTAGACCAGGGGTTCTCAAACTTTATTGCACTGCGACCCCCTTCTGACAACAACAATTACTACATGACCCCAGGTGGGGGGTCCAAAGCCAAAGTCCAAGGGCTTCAACCCCAGGAGGGGGGGCCTATAACCTGAGCTCTGCCACCAAGGGCTGAAGCCCTTGGCCCCGGTCGGTGGGGCTCAGGCTTTGGCCAGCTCTGGTGACCCCATTAAAATGGGGTCACGACCCACTTTGGGATCCCGACCCACAGTTCGAGAACAGCTGAACTAGATAAAAAGTGCCAGTCTCTAACCTGGACCACAAAGTGCCCAATTTAAATATCAGCCTGATGGGGGCCGGATGGAAGAGTAGAAAGAAGAGGGGGGGAATATGGATTTTTCTTGTATGTTAAGGGAGAGGCAAGAGAGATTTTAAGGCTCTATCTAGCCCACCAGTCAGGGAGATTTGTAAGGTGGTCAGATATCCCGGTGGGGAGAGTGGGCTGGATGGAAGATAGATCTGCCCAGAGATCGGGCTCCGTGCCGAAGGCTGAATCCCCAGAGCAATGCATTCATTAACAGCCCCCGCTGTCCCGAACGCGACACTAAACAGCCTGATGGAACACTGCTAAAGGGATTGTAAGTAAACAAAACCCAAGCACTCATTTCTGCTGGACAGCCTGTCCAGCCATTTCGGCCCTCCCCCGGGGAGAGACACAAACAGCTGGAGAAGTGAGGAGGATATTAAGTCCCTGGATGACGGAGCTGATTAATGCCAGCAAGGTGCGGGCAAGAGGTACAGATATATCCTACTTCGAGGGAAAAGACTAAAATTCAGGTATTCTTATTGATCTGCCTGGGGCTTTATAAGCTGTGCCTGTCACACAGACCCTCCCGCTGCATGGTCTGTGGGCACCTGCACAAAATTGAACAGATCCCTTCACCCAGCCCTGGAGCTCATGACAAACTTCACATCCACGCCCCCATTCCCACCCCACAGGCAGAACCAGCTGGTCCAGTCCCGACCACACTCCGGAGCAGCAGGTGGCTTCTTGGTGTTCAGGGGCTTGGTTCTGCCGGGGAGAGGTTGAAACATGGGAGTCATGACAACTGTGGCCCCTTGGATGTTGGGGCCATACCAGCCATGGCTGAAGAACACTGCGAGTGCCTCCAGTTCTCCTGTGCAATAGGAAACCTCCAGCCATCCTCAGCCCTAATTCCCTATCTAGTCCCACACACCCCGCTTCTGGACATGCTGGCCTCAGTGGAGCAGCCCTGATTTACATCAACTGAGGATCTTGCCCCTTATCGGTAGCGCGCCCCGCCCATGAGCAAAGGAATTTGGAGTGGGTGAGGGAACACGCCTTGACTCTAAGCCACTGCAGCCAGAGGCCCTACAACCGAATGGTTTTGCAGGCAGACCCGCATTGCTTGCACTGCCCCTGAAATCCTGAATGAATACACAGGGCTGACAGAGGAACTACATCTGGAAAGGATTACCAAGCGTGGACTCCTGGGGTGAGCGTGTGTGCGCAAAGAGGGAGGCATTCCTTCAGCTCAGGGATCCAGTAGTGGGGGTCCCTCTTCAATCTCCCCAGGAAGCAGAGTCACTTCTGGCAGCTCTGTATTTGCAATGGTGACCTAACCATGGACAGTGTATTCTGCCTCTACAGGGTGAATCCAATGGCTCTAACAATGTACAGCCATTGGAAAGGCCACCTTGCAGGTGGGATATAACCCTGAGAGCCTGACCCCTTGTGGTAATTTAAGAACCCATGCCATGGCATTTGGCACAAGAGCAGGGGGTATTAGCTCCAGTGCTGGTCAAATTCCAACTTGGGCAATTACATTCCGCCTCTCTAAACTCCTCTGGCCTTTCAGTTGGATGCGGCATTCTGCCCTGTCTGTTCCAAATTGTCACGCAGTGTTGCTGTACGCTGTCGAACAGCAGCTGCATTTCACCCCAGAGGTGGCTGCGTGAGATCTGGACAAAGTGATTTTCTCTATCATTTGTACAAGCAATCAGTAAAGTGCTTTGGGATGCCATATGATGAAAGGCACAAGGTCATTCTGCTTAACAAAGGTTTCCAACAGCTCAGATGAACCGATGACATGCTGCTCCTTCTAAAAGAAATAAAATGATGAGGTATCATTGCCGCTGGACGCCTATAACTTTGGCAGTGCTGCATACGTATAGGGACTTGCCACGCACATAAAGAAAGGACACAGCCTCATGCCATGTAGCTGTGCCCTGCTTCCCTGTGCCAGGTCCCCGCAGCCATGCCGCCATCTTCATACGCAGGCACCTCCAACAGTGCCCACTCCCTCACACCACTCAGCATTGGCCCAGCCTCTGTATGTCCAGCCACCCAGCTAGCCTCCCCTCTCTGCGTCTGCCACTCCATCCAGCAGAGCTGCCCCACACATTTATCTAACCATGTCCACTGTGTCAGCAGGTCACATTCAGTAGTGCTCCTGCACTCACACTCACGGAGCAGTTTCTCTGCACATACACCCAGCCTTGCTACATATCATTATCGGCTGATGTATACATCATCTTTCACAAACGTTAGGTGCTTTACAGAATTAAAGCTCATTTTCATTAATATAGGAATCACTTCATCCATCATCAACATGCAGCCACCTCTGGGGCAGAAGGCAGCAGTCACTTCAAAGGCACCAAATGCAGTTCAACAGCACTCCATACAAGAAACTAATTAAAGGTGGTAACTGACTTCTGTGCTGAGGGGATATTGGGAGCCAGAATGTAGTCACCCAAGCTAGACTTTGGCCAGGGCAGCAGGGTTAGCACACTTACAAAAACTGCTACAGTAACTCCTCACTTAAAGTCATCCCGGTTAACGTTCTTTCATTGTTATGTTGCTGATCAATTAGGGAACATGATCGTTTAAAGTTGTGCAATGCTCCCTTATAAGGTTGTTTGGCAGCCACCTGCTTTGTCCACTGCTTGCAGGAAGAGCAGCCCATTGGAGCTAGCTGGTGGGGGCTTGGAACCAGGGTGGACCAGCAGCCCCCCATCAGCTAACTGCTCTCCTAAGTTCCCTGTGCCGCAGCCGCCCAGCAGGCTAGCAATTGCCGGGCAGCTGTCGCTTCCCCCACTGCCATGTGCTGCTCCTGCCCTCTGCCTTGGAGCTGCTCCCGGGAGCCTCCTGCTTGCTGTGCCGGGGAGCAGGAAAAGAGGGGTGCTAATAGGGTGTCCCCTCCCCCCACTCATGCACCTTATCTCCACAGTGGGGGGGGGGGGACCCGACAGGGCTCAGGACTCAGGAAGCTTGCTGGCAGCAGCTGCTGTCTCAACTTGCTGATCTACTTAAAAAGGCAATGTACTTAGAGTGGTGTCAACGTACTTAAAGGGGCAATGCTTGTCTCTCTCTCACACATACGGTGTGTGTCTCTGTCTCTCTCTCCCATGCTGTCTCCCCTCCCTCCAATCGTGCTGCCTTGTAGAGTGTGAGGCTACATTAACAACGTGTTAACCCTTGAGGGCTCAGCCAAGTGCTAGTTCATCATTTAGCAGTAAGGCATTCCCTGGGAAATATCCCACCCTCTTCCACCCTCGGACTCCAGCACCTCAACCAAGCTTCACAATCATCATTGCTGTGTACAGTATTAAATTGTTTGTTTAAAACTTATTCTGTGTGTGTGTATATATATATAGTCTTTTGTCTGGCGGAAAAAAATTCCCTGGAACTGAACCCCCCCTATTTACATTAATTCTTATGGGGAAAGTGGATTCACTTAACATCATAGTAACAGAAGGGTAGCCGTGTTAGTCTGAATCTGTAAAAAGCAACAGAGGGTCCTGTGGCACCTTTAAGACTAACAGAAGTATTGGAGCATAAGCTTTCATTTCGCTTAAAGTAGCACTTTTCAGGAACATAACGACAACGTTAAGCGAGGAGTTACTGCATTGGACCTTTACTGGCCACAAGTGATCTGGACCACGGTCTCATGTTTCAGCCAAAAGAGAGCACTGCCAGCAGCTCAGTGCCCCCTAGTAACGTGCTCAGGCATTGCTCATGACCAACCCACTTGGTCTCCCAGCCCAGCACTGACCATGCCAGACGTAGTTTATCAGTGAGATCTCACAAGACCACATGCAGTCCCAGGGGATATGGCCATGGAGAAATAAGCCCTACACACCTCTAGCAATACCACATCTAAGAACACCTGAGTTGCCAAACTGGATCAGAACACGGTCCATCTAGTCCAGTATCCCATCTCCAACGCTGGCCAACACCAGATGCTGCACCCCCTACCTCATCCAGCAACGCCCTCTGCGTATACACCCAGGCATAGATCTGTAGTCACATCTTGTTTGCACACACAAACACAGCAGTGCCACCACTGGGAACACTGTCTTAGCCAAAGAGTGAGAATTGTAGGGCTCTAAAGAACTGGGATCCTCAGGGATAATTTCAGGAGGTGAGGAACTCAAGAAATCCCATTTTCTTAAAATGTCATTGGACTGTCACATGAGAGACCCAGAGCAGGTATAAATCCACCACCTGTGTTAGCAAAGCTCACTCCGATCCCAGCCATGAAAGCCACACCACATACTACTTCTGATTTCCCATTTCCACAACTCATGGCTGGTTACTGAAATTCCATGAACTCTTCACAGCCAACATTTTCCTCCCTTTTCCTGGCTGCACGGCCCAAGATTGCCACTGGTTAGATCTTTGTTCCGTGGATGCCACGTGGCTAGTGAGGAATGACAAACTGGCATTTCAAACCCAAAGCAAGGCCCCTCCAGGGCAGAGCACAGCTACCCACCAGCCCAGTAACATGTGGGATCTAACTTCTGGCCGCTGACTTCAATGACAGCAAGATTAGGCCCTGACACCAGTGCACTGAGAGAGAGCACTCTAGCAGAACATGACAAAAAAATCAAACCTGCCCACGCTGGCGCTTGTCTGCCTGCACTCTGGCACCTGAGCTGCGGCGCGCTTCTCCACACGGCTGCTCACGATTTCCAGAGAGAGCTGGGACACAGAAAATTCTGCAGGAAAATGGACCCTCCTGAATCTTTCTGTTGTCTCCCCCATCTCAATGCCAACCACACAACGCAGACTCGAGTAGTGAGGAGCATGAGGCTTGTGACAGCGATTTGGCTGGTGGAAACAGCGCTCATTTGCAGGGTGGGGAGGGTTAAAAGGATCCACGACAGTGACTCATCTTTTAAACGCTCAGACTGGAGCTACCAAATCAACACAAACATCCATAAAACTCTGCCCTGATCCCTGAACAAGTAATACCTAAGAGCTCTGGCTAGCCCAGGTAGCTAGTCCACAGATACGGCTGCAACCACAGCTCCAGTCAAAGGCCCTGCATTCACAGCTGTCCCTCATCCTCCCATCCACCCTCATAACTGCAGCAAGAACCTTCCTTTGAGGCTGTAAATTGGCAGACTTGCTCTTAAATCGGATTGAAATTTGTTTGCTAAGTCTGAAGGAAATTGATAAAGGCCAAGGTCTTCAAAAGTGACTCACGACATTCAGGGTCTCTGTTTTTGGGAGCCCAGCTTGAGGCACCTCAGAGGGACTTGCTTTTTCAGAGGGCTCAGTGTTTTCTGAACTGAGGCGCCTTTTAAGATGTTGCAAACTGGGCATGTCAAAAACAAAGTCTAAAAATTGTGAGTCACTTTTTAAAATCTTGGTCAAAATGCCAGAAGTGAAATGTGCATAATCACAATTTGACCATCACAGAATCCCCGATGAATTTTGTCCATAATAATACATCTACATCACACTCCATCCCTATGTCTCCAAACACTCTACAAAATGTTCGTGAACTAACTCTCAGAACGTGCCTGCAAGGTAGGTAGGTATTACGAACCTGGGGAAACCGAGGCATAGAATAGTTATGAGACTGGAACAAAGCATGCAGTCAGTCTGGTGCAGAGCTAGGAATAAAAGTCATTTCTGTGCAGAAGGATTAGCTTACCAAGGCAAAGGTGGAGAGAGCCCAGAACTGGAACTCAGGAGAGCTGTTTTCTGTTCCCACCTCTGCCACTGACCTGCTGAGCGATCCGGAGCAAGTCATCTCTCTTTCTCCTCCCTCCCTCTGTCTGTCTTGTCTATTTAGCATGTGAACTCTTGGGGGCAGGGACTGTCTCTCACTATGTGCCTGTACAGCGCCTAGCACAATGGGGGCCTGAACTTAGTTGGGGCCTCCAGGTACTACTGTAATACACATAACTAATGCACACCCAAACCAGTATGGACTATCTGCAGTCCAGTGGATTAGCAGAGAGGTGTTTGCAGGGAGTGAGAAACTGGCTGAAAAGGAAAAAAGATCCACATTGGCCTAGTTGCCTACAGAAATATGACAAGGGATGAAACACAGGGCCTGACAGTACAAAGAGTGACGGGTAAGAGAACCAAGACACTGATATCAAGTGCCAGTGGACTGCTATTATTACCCCTGGCCAAAGGGTTATCAGAAATTAGGAGACAGTTATCAGGCACAAGCAGAAGGTAGATTAGGTCATTGCCAACGGTGGGCATGTGGTGAGCCATGACTAACACACACACTGAATTTGTTTACTGCCATCGCGTCCTCCATGTCTTCCCCTCCCTCACCCGTTTTGTCCACCTGGGGTGCTCTAGCATGAGCTCTTTGGGGCAGGCAACACCTGTAGCAAACCAAAGTCACTCCAGTTCCTGCCACTGAAACAGACAACCATGATGATGGTGACTGATCACTGATAGCAAATCCAGCTGTCCTACAGGCTATGTTTACACACCCATGTATGAAACAGACAGCCACTGTGAAACAGCCCTGCCACCCAGATACAATGATAGCACTGAACACAACTGAACCACTCGCCGGGAGGATCTGGTCCATTGTGTTATCCTAGCACAATGGAGCTTTAGGAGCCCGGCTGAAAGGTACTATTACTTATACTTAGCATCTCTATGGCATCTTCCTTCCAAGGAATGCCAAGTGCATTGTAGATATTAACCACTTGAGAGGAAGGATGGTCCCGTGGTTAGGGTCTGACCCAGGACTTGGGGAGAAATTCCCTGTTCTGCCACAGACTTCCTGGTTGACCTTGGGCAAGTCACTTAACCTCTTTATGTCTCAGCTCCCCAGCAGTACAATGGGGATACTAGCACTGCCCTGCCGCACAGGGCTGTGGTGACAATAAATACCATACAGCTTGTGAACCACCTCAAAATGTACAGATTCAAGAGCACCAAGCTACAAAAGCTAAGTAATATTAATTCAACTTTAAGATACAGGTAGGTTTTTTTATCCCCATTCTACAGGTAGGGTAAATGCAGACACAGAGAAGTTAAGTGAATTGTCCACACAGGCACAGTTGGGACTAGAACTCAAGACACCTTATGCCCAGGCCTCTGTTCTGCTTTCTCACTTTCCTGCATATTGACACCAGTATGCTAATCCCACAAGATGAGAGATCTAGGCTGAGCAGCCTAGTTAATAGTCAAGGCCACCATGAGCTGCTCTGAGCTTGTTACACTATCAACACACAATACAAATAGGATGACATCCCTTGCTACGCTGCATGGGGGGAGGGAGCCAGTCTTTCTCTCCTATTCCCTGCCTCTCCTCTACAGGAAGATCTGTGCCCAGCTCAACTCCAACTCCTCCTGCAGGAGGGAGGGGAAGAAAGAGGCAACCCTGAGGCCCTGTCGCTAATGCCCTCTCCCCTCTGAGAGCTTGCATTAAATCTTCGTGGGGATGGCTGAACTTCTTCTAAAACTCAGGAAATTGCATCACTGATTTCACCCTCTTTCATTGAGTCTCCATCCTGGTAAAGAGTGGGGAGTTCCTAACCAACCCTCACCCAGTCCCTGCACATGCTGGTCTGTCTGTCTGTCGGGCCAAGACCGCCTTTTGAATCAATTTCCCCTCTTGCCCCCATTTTCATCCCCTGGCCACATCCTGTCCCCACCCTGCATCCCTTCATAACGGCCAGCGCCATGACAACATCCATTAAAAATGGCCACCTTCCAAGCTCAGCTAGATCTACTGTAGCCACGGGGCAGATGGCACAAGGGAACATGAGCTGCACCTCCTCAAGGGGTGCAGCAGAGGGAACTCTCCGCCTGCCTCATCCTGCTCCCCCAAGCCTTTTGGGACTGACTCCTCCCAGGCCAAGAACCACCAATGCCTCCTGGACTGAACCTTCTAGGTGCCCTTGTTGTGCCATCCTCCTGCGAAGAGCAGCCATGGGGTGCCTGGCATGGAACTAGCAATACTGTGCACAAAGATAGAGGAACTACCCAGTCTAACCTAGTGGGGTCTTCACATTGCCTTCATCACTGGGGTCTCTGAATGCCTGTGTCTAGTGATGTCCAGGTGAGTCTGGGAATGGTCTCAAGTCCATCTTGAAAGAAATCCAAAAAGAAAGCGAGACAGTAGACTCCGCATCCCATTTACCAGAGGTTGGGGGACAGGGGAAATCCTGACCTGGGATTACAGCTGGAGGGATACTATTCACTTCACAATTCATCAGAGAAATGTCACCATCTTTGGGGGATGAGTTGTTAGACAAGTATTGGCTTCATTATTCTCCCACCTGACATAGCTGGGCAAGGAATGCGCGGGACCATGCTTGAATTTTGTAACATTTTTCAAATCAAATCTTCCTGACTCCTTTGTGTCCTGTTTTCTCTCCCGAGACTCCTTTAGTACAGGGTAGATATCTCACCAATACCCTGTGTACCCCCAACGCAGGGGGGAGGGATAGCTCAGTGGTTTGAGCATTGGCTTGCTAAACCCAGGGTTGTGAGTTTAATCCTTGAGGGGGCCATTTGGGGCAAAAATCTGTCTGGGGATTGGTCTTGCTTTGAGCAGGGGTTTAGACTAGATAACCTCCTGAGGTCCCTTCCAGCCCTGATATTCTATGATTCTACTTTAGAAGGGGGATCTTTATAAATACCC
>NW_020664561.1:12573214-12579079 GCF_002925995.2 Terrapene triunguis | reverse complement strand
ACTGTCCTTTATAAAATGACTGCATTTTGCAATCGGGGATAAAATTTACTGCAAAAAGTCCAATTTTCATTGCAAGAATAATGCTCTTTCACAGAGGAGCCATGGACAGTCCAGGGTTTGTACATCAGATAGTTTAGAGCAGTGGTTCTCAACCAGGGGTACATGTACCCCTGAGGGTACGCAGTGGTCTTCCGGGGGGTACATCAATTCATCTAGATATTTGCCTAGTTTTACAACAGGCTACAGAAAAAGCACTAGTGAAATCAGTACAAACTAAAATTTCATACAGACAATGACTTGTTTATACTGCTCTATACACTGAAATGTAAGTACAAAATTTATATTCTAATTGATTTATTTTATAATTATATGGTAAAAATGAGAAACTCAGCAATTTTTCAGTAATAGTGTGCTGTGACACTTTGGTATTTTTATGTTTGATTTTATAAGCAAGTAGTTTTTAAGTGAGGTGAAACTTGGGGTACGCAAGACAAATCAGACGCCTGAAAGGGGTACAGTAGTCTGGAAAGATTGAGAGCCACTGGTTTAGAGGCAGGTACACAGATTGCAAATGGCCCAAGTGTGAATTAAATAAGGCTTTTACCCTACTAGGAAAAAATATGGAAACAGGGAAATGAAGGCAGCAAAAAACAAAAAACAAAAACAAAAAAACAACCCACAAAGAGAGGAGATCTTGAAAAGCAGCAGGGATCTGGAGTCTTTGTGTTTGTGTGGGTTTCTCCTGCCCTCTAGCTCTGATCAGAACAGATGTGCTTGATGCAGGAAGAGTGATTAACAAGCCGAATCCTTAGTCCAATTTGGGTTTAAAAATGTAATAGGGAGGGAGGGTGTGGGGGAGAGAGGAGTATTAGAGAGATTTGGGTCTCTAAGAAGGTTAAATCCCCACAAATAGCATTCAGCCTGTGGCAGTTTTAAAGCAGCAAAATTCCCTTTATTTAAACACTTGGGCTTAAAAAAAATGTATATATAAGAAGATTTTGGAGAAATTATGCTTAAAATTTGTCCAGTTGTTTCCATGTCTGTCTGTACCGGTACCTGCTTAGGGAACATCATGCCTGTCTTTCCATGATCGCCGTCTGTTTTCCTTTTTCTCTCCATTTCCACCAGACTCATCGTGGGCTGTACCCCCATGCAGCCAGCCTGTCTGGGAGGCCAAATGGTTCCCCTTCTGATGAAACCCAGAATGAGAGGCATGAGGGTAGTAACCGGGGGCTCCCCAAGCTGGCATCTCCTGTGATCTGGGCAATTGAGTTACTCTGAGCTGATCCCAGGAGGGGAGGCCAAAGCAGCCATGTCCTGGTTTTCGCTAACCCTAAACTTTGCCAAAGCAGCTGCAGGGGCAGGTTGGGATTCGATTAGCAGAAATATTAAGTTAGAAAGGGATTTATTTCTAATGAAAAACAGCTTGGGAGCATTGTTAGGACCCTGGTGTGCTCCTGAGAGCGGGGCTCTTAGTCCTAAACCCCTTGGCAAGCGCTGGCAGGGAGTTTCTGGAGCAAGGTCTCCTGTGCAAGGGGGAGCTTTCTCCACAGCCTGGTGTGAGCTGTCAGAAAACACCCAGGCCACTGCCACTCAGCCCTCCCAACACAAAGGAGATGGTTGCACTTACTTGAAGAAGTCTTCCTTACAGTAGACGCTCCCGGCTCTGGAGAAGCACCTGTCCACTAGCTGCATCTGGCAGTCCGCGCACTTGAGGCAGGAGCTGTGCCAGTGCCTGTCGAGGACTTTCAGGATGAACTTATCCAGGATGTGCTGGTTGCAGCCAGCGCACTGGGGAATCTCTGACGAAGCAGCAGTCGGGGGAGGAGGGAGAGAGGAGAAGAGCAGGGTCAGTGAGGACGGCCCCATTTGGGGAAAGGAAAAGGCGCAAGAGGGCCTCGGAGGCCTGTATCTCCCTGCTCTGTGGGAACGGAGGGAGCCGGTCACTGAGTTAGAGATTAGCGTTCAGGGAGCTAAGCCCACCTGGTGTCCCACTCCCTTCTGGATGAGAACACTGCGTGCTCACCCAGTCCCCTGCTCTCCCGGCGCTCCAGCTACACCCCACGTCTGTGCTGAACAGCGTTACACCTCAGGAGTGCCTCAAGACCCCAGCGAGACGGCACAGATATAGTGGGAGACATCCCTTCAGTGGCTTCTGCTCCCCTTCCTCATCCAGGCCATCCCCCTCATCCTCCCCCTTAAGGCCCTGAGCAGCTTCAACCAGGCTCGCCTCAGCTCCCATGTCTTCCTGCCCCCTCTCCCTAACCTCTCCCCTCACCTCCTCCCCCTACTCTTGGCTTCCAGCCTTCTCTCACGCTGCCCCTCGTCCTTGGGGCAGCTTCCCGCTTCCTGCGCACCGACAGCCCCTTCCCTTCCTCAAAGCCCCCCTTAAAACTCCCTGCCTTCAGCCTCCCTGGACCGCTCTCACTGACCACGTTTCCCTGTTGCCCCCAGAGACAGCACAGCCACCACAGGGCTTGCTTCGTACTGGACGGGCACCGCTAGGCTCTAACTTCTTTGGGGTGGGGCCTCTATTGCTTTTCCCAGTGCCTTGGACACCTGTGGCACGAGATGAACAAGGCCGCCCACTCTGGTGCTTCCCTACATGCCTCATCCCCAGTGGGGAGTGGGCATGCCACAAGTTTCCCCTCCCAGAGATCCCGTCGGGGGTCCCCCTCCCAGGCCCATCCCAATGGAAGAGTCTGGGCTGTAACCCATGGCTCTCCAGGGCAGCGTTGGTGGCATAGAACTGCTCTGCAGAGGCACTTTGCTGCTCTCTGCCACCCATTGGCATCACAGCCATGGCAGGAGCCAGGGGCTCCCCAATGCACTCCTGCTCCCGGGGGTGGGGGTCTACTCAGCTGTGTGGAGGGAGACATTGCAAACCCTGTCCTCAGTTATTGTGAGAGTCCAACCAGCACCCCTTCCCCTGCCCCCCCACATATCGACATCCCGACCTAGCTCTCCCACGGCGCTGAGTGGGAGAGGCTCTGGCAATATCTGTGGAGCACGAGCCCCCTCCACTCACAGAAGTAGGCAGGCATAGACCTTCAGCTGTGGGGGGAGGGGCAATACATTAAAATATTCTTTCCACTAAAGAAGGTCTTACTAAAAAGTGGTTGTGGAGATGGCAGCTCCTGGATGGGGCTCAAAGCCAAGCTCCCGACCGTCCACTCCCACTAGCAATCCCCCAGCACGTTGTGTGAGAGGAGCAGCCACCCCCATGCCCTGGCGTAATTCCAGCCTGGTGAAGAACGCCCAGCTGCCTACATTCCCTGGCAGTTACGGGCTCTGTGTGAATCACTCTATATTGAATTTGACATAAAAGCCTAGGTCAGGTGACATGTACTTAGAGCACACACAAACTCTACCTGAGGAGAACATTACTGAGGTCGTAAAGTCCCACACACAGTCTCCCCGTCCCCGTCTCTTCCTCGCCCCCACTGACCTCCAGTCACCCACACACCCACGTTCCCTATCCCCACTGGCTCCCTGTCCCAGTGTCTCTACCAGACTCCTCCTCCAATCCCAGTGTCCCTCCTCCCAGTCTCTTTGCTCAGCCAGTCGCAGTTCTCCCTTCGCACTCTGGCTTCTCACCTGCTCTGTCCCCCTCCTGCCACCTCTTTCCCCCACCCCCTGGATCCCAGTCCCCACACACCTGACTCCCAGGCTCAATGCCCAACCAGTCCCAATATGCTCTGGTCCCCCCTCTGGCTCCCAGTCCTCATCACCCCCAGCAACTCCCAGTCCTACTTTCCCTCTCCCCCACCACCATCAGGCTCCAGTCCCCGTCTTCCCCACCAGGCTCCTTCTCCCAGTCTACAGTACTTCCCCTGCCAGGTCTGGCTCTTGTCCCCTCTGCATTCAGTTCAAGCAGCTTCCTCCCCAACCATGCCTGAGCCCAGGAGGGGAAGCAGTGAGAGCACATGAAGGGACAGGCTTCCTGCTCTCAGTTCAGGTGCCCAGACCCAGCACCGCTTGGCCTGAAACACCCATGAACTGCAATTGCTGGCAAAGTCCCACTGTGGACAAAGTCTTTGGGGAATTAAGCTGAGAAGTTCTAACAAGTCTCTACTGAGCATGTGCAAACTGCAATTTTTCAGAGGCTGGAAACTTGGGTGGCCAAATTTAGATGGCTTTTCACAAAGATGACAAATTGCTGCCCTTCTCTCCAAACTGCAAGTCCCTGATGTAAAGCACGGGAGCACTAGAACTTCGCAAACAAGAAAGGTCACCAGGATTTTTTAACATGAGCAAAACAACGCATTTTATTTCCCCTAGCCTTGTTCTTTGAAACCATTGAGCCATTTTGGCTCAAATTTTCCAAAACAATTCAGCCTGAGGCAGACACCCAGCATGGAACATTTCAGCCTAAAAACCAGTCAAAGTCTGGCAAATTTATAAGCAACTGAAAACTGAGTCTTTTTAATGGGAGGTGTCAAGCAACTTCAGTAACAGGTGGTGCTACCAGCCCCTGCCTATGATACAATGGATTGTGAGGAGTAGGGACAAGGCAGGATACATGTAATAGCTCAAAACAAAAGAATCTGTGAGGATTCAGCAGAGAGCACATAAGTGCTAATATAACCACCCAGACATGGGTTTTGGTGTTTAGCATGACTAAAAGCATGAGCCTCTACAGTTTAAGTTAAAGGAGTAACTCCTCTAGTCGGCAGCTATGTAAGGTTCTTATCCTCTTATATGGACCAGCTACTAGACGGTAACAAAGACATGCAGTTTGCTAGGGTGGAGTACACTAACAGATGATGATTCCAAACCCATCAGCAGGGTATCTAATGCAAACAGCGAGAGAGAGAAAAAAAAGTGACAGCATAGAAGAACGACACCAGTACAGAGCTAACACACCAAGATCATGGGGTTCATTACTGCCAGTAAAAGCAAGATTGGATGGTAGGCCCAGGTATTTGGTTTAGGGTTGCTGAGTCTCCAGGAATTAAAGATTAATCTTTAAAGATTATGTTGTGTGATGAAACATCCAGGGATACGTCCAACCAAAACTGGCAACCCTAATTTGGCTTGAAGGGACACATTGTCTATAGCTATGCAAAAATTCTCCTGTGCTACACAGATCTGCGTGGCAATCCAAAAGCAGACACCAAATCAGAGCATACTTGCTGATGTAGTTTGTACATCCTCACATTCACTGCAGTGTCAATGGGCTATGGTGTAGCTCCTTCACTTTCTGACCTAAATTGTTGCATGGTGTTCCTGGGCTCTGTTAAATGGCTACCCCAATCCACACCAAAGGTGGCTGAATTTCACAGTTGTCTGAAATAGTCCCACTGTGCAGTATTTATGCTTTGTAAAGAGCTTTTGAAATGCTTTGGAGTGAGAGGCTCAGTATAAAAGCAAGATATATATCTAGCTATCTAGACTCATATAAGATGTCTGTCTAGAGACAGACAGCTTATATAGATCTGGATAGCTAGATATTTATCTCCATTTCTATCTGCCTATAGTTCAGAATAAGCAGAGAGTGCTGTAAAAGTCTGCAAGAGAAGATTGCCATGTAAAAGCAATGCACATAATGCTGCCATGCATGCATAAAAGATGATTGATTTTAAAGAAATATGCCCTGTAGTAGGAGTGTAATATCACAGGAGATGTTTGTGCATCAGCTCTTTCTTTCACTTGTCTATTGGGCACTTGTCTATTGGTTTCAGGACGACTGACTAGCAGTAAATATTTGGGCATTTTTATGCCGCCACAAATCTAGAGAAGGGTCAGGAAAGAGTTACCGATTGTACCAAAATGAAACAGACAAGCTGATTGGCTTATTTATTGATATGCTTTTTAAAGCTCACACACATTGGCCAGCCTGAAGCCAGTTTACTCTGAGAAATC
>NW_020664561.1:12522783-12573204 GCF_002925995.2 Terrapene triunguis | reverse complement strand
AGGATCAGAGGGGGGAAAATTCCCTTCCAGTCAAAGATTTAAAAAAATAAAGAAAAAAAGATATTAAATAGAATCAATGTGCCCGCTTTGTCTTTTTAAATGGAATTGCCTTCCCTGGGGTCAGCTCTCCCATTGCCATCATATGTCTGCAGAATGGCTTTCATTTATTTCATTTATTTTAACTAAATTATTTGGTATAATAGGAATAATGTTAATGGAATTATACACTGTGACCAGATTACTGTCTAGCTCTTTAATAACAAATGTCTCAGCTTCACCTCTGCGCTTACAGTATTTTTGATAAATACTTTACCTCGGCATTTGTCTTTTAGTGGCAGACAGTTATCCACACCACACATAATTAGATTAACGGTGCTGCTTAATTGACTGCGTATCTATCTGTACAAATTCATTCCGCTTGTCCTTATGTATCTACCTACCTGTCCACCCAACCAGCTATTTATGATAATCGTGGACTGCAGATAACATAGTCCAATAAGAGGAGACAGAATTATGTGACCTAGAGTAGCCTAGCACTGTAGCTCTCCCACAGTAGATGATCAATTGTTATTAGAGGCAAACATTACTGGCTCTAGCTATTGGCTGAGACAGGGTCACATGAACCTGAGACCTACAGGAAAGAAACCTCAGCATGGAGTCAACCTGCCCAGAATGGTTCCGATACCATATGGGGAAAAAATCAGCCTTACAGTACAATGATAAACAGTAGCAGATGACAAGGTTGAGTTATATAATGCAATTGCACTGCCTGATTTGTGTGCATCACTAAACACCTAGTCAGGCCAAATTCTGCCAGCCTCTGGCACTCTGCAATGGCACTTGTAACCCATACTAGCACACTGCAGGCCTCTGACTTCCTTTAGCAGTTGGACAACATAAGAGGATAAGAGTCTACTACTTCTGGCAGCTAGGACAAATCCTCTTTTAGCTCAAGTGAAAAAAGCCCAAGTTTTTATTGCTAGAAGTCCTTGGTTCAAAGCTGCCCACTAGCAACCCAAGCAGGCTTCATTATACTGTGATAACATTATAATCAACAGGCTGATGCTGGTTAGTGATTTTGCTTTTTAAGAAAAAAAATTGTGAGGATTTACTTGGGGAGGAAGGCCCTGCCCCCCAAGATTTTATTGAAAATAATCTGAAAATTCCTCTGTGCCTTGAATTTTTTAATATGCTCTTCAACTGATGTTAAGGGGGAAAAAGGAAATAGCACAGTTTAATGGTGAACTCCAGAAATGAGTTACTGATTGATTTCTGGCCAGGATTTTCTAAAGCAAAGTGCCTCGTTTCTGTCAGATGGCTATAGGGGCCTGATAGCAAGAAAGGGCTGAGCACCCGCCCTCTGATAATAAGACTGCTCTAAGGTGACTCAGACTACAAATCAAGGCACCCAAATCACAGTGGTGTTGGAAAACTGAATGCTCTGGGCTAGGACCTGTCCTTCTGCTGTGTGGCTTCATTGGAGGGGGAAGAGATCACAGGGAGATATCCCCCAGGACACACAGCAGAAAAGGATCCTTCCTTCCCTAGCTCTCAAACCAGGGCTATCCAGCAACATCTGATTCCTGATCTGGCCCATGCACCATGACTCCAAAGAGGCTTGGAGTTCTGGCTAGGTACTGTATGATGAGCCCCTAGCTCAGGGGTTCTCAGGACAAAATTTTTGGAGGCCTCAGAGTGTGGCCACCAACTCTTGCTGGTGACCCCTCTCACACGTTTTCCTAAAATACTTAATTAGCTTGAGGAAAAACAAATAAATATGCACATATACCCGTCCAAATCATTGCAATTTATTTATTGCTAGCTAGTAAGTTTGTTGTGAAAAGTGATATTAACAAGCATACACGTATCGCTTTTCACAACAGACTACCTCAGCCCTGTCAAGCCTGGGGACAAATTAAGCCCTGGAGGGGGGGGTCGGGGGAGGCAGCAGGGGCCAGGGGCAATGGGGGCAGGTAGGGGGAGGCAGTGGGGGGACTAGAGCCCAAAGGCCTGTGGCCAGAGCTTGCTGCCCCTCTGCCCCACTACCCCAGGGCTGAAGCCTAAAGCTTGAACCACATCACCACTGGGGAGATGGGGAACTCACCGGCTGCCTGGTCCTCCAACATTGTGCCCCAGGTGTCTCCACAGGGGGAGCAGGGCCCAACTACTGCTGGCAGCCTCAGCAACCAACACCAAGGCGGTGCATCCAGGAGCAACAGGGAGGGGCCTCTACTCCCCCCCTCCCCCCATAACAGCCCAGGAGGCTGTGGCCGCAAGAAAAGCCCCTAGTGGCCGCATGCAGCCACGGTGGCCACATTTGAGAAATGCTGCCCTAGCTGGATATCATCTAAGCTGTGATGCATAGCATGAGAGAGTCAGAGGTAAACGCTGTGGCTTTTCATAGATTTCAAGGCCAGAAGGCACCAATAGTGATCATCATCACCTTGATAACACACCCCAGAGAATTCCCCCAAAATAATTCCTGGAGCAGATCTGGAGCAGATCTTTTAGAGAAACATCCCATCTTGATTTTAACATTTCCAGTGATGGAGAATCCACCACAACTCTGGGTAAATTGTTCCAAAGATAAATAACCCTTACTGTTAAAAATCTACAGGAAAGCATGCCCGGCTCCATGCATTCCCCAGCTCTGCCTGCCCAATGGAATCCCACCCAGCCTGGCAGCTTTTAGGAGGAGTAGAGGTCCATGTATTGACCATACACTCAGCTCTCCCTATAAGCACCAGCCAGGGCAGAACTTGGCACTACCCCATTATCAGCATTAAAATAAATGTAGCGGGTTCTCAGATTCTGGTACTATTCCTTGCTCAGTTTTGGAGTGATGGATTGACAGACACGGTGTGGTCTGTTTGGGTGCCATTCACCAGCAGCACGTTTTAGATCAGGGCAGTAGTTGGAATGATTTATAACACTGGCTTCATCTTTATGGCATTATCTATCCCCGTCAGGGAAAAAAATAGCTAATTATTGTACCAAAACGGATTGTGAAATACTCTATGAAATTCTTCATATCAATTTGTCACTGAGGGGAGCTGCAGAAATCAAATGCAGTGATAATCCAAGAGAATCCTGAATGGGCAGGGTCCCAAAGCAAACCTCACAGCAGAGCCCCCAAGCGTTAGGTCATCCAACTCGGAATTTTACAAATGGTCCCTATTTTTTTTAACAGGCTGAACCAAGCCCTTCAGCTATGAATGCTCCTGAAATCTGGGGCATTCCAAATCCAGCCCCCGCTCTGGATCTCAATCACACACACACACTTTATAGTACATGCGCAGAGGAACCTGCTTTTACTGAACACAGATGTAACGTAAGTACCAGCTAATGGAGCTACTCCTTTAAAAATAAATAAAAATCCTCTATGAGGCTATAACACGATAAGTAACTCCATTTGAAGCAGACAAAGCTCCACATTTTTTCATTGCAGCACAATGTCAGAATTGCTTTTCCCGTTCTAGGGAGCGATCTGTGTTTATATGGAGGACCTGATCCTGTGGACTTAGCTCAGGTGCACTCCCTGAAGGCTCCGATGGAAGTTCTGCTTGAGTGGGAATTGCAAAATCAGGCTTTAAAGGAAAAAAATAAATGACATCACTCTGCATCTAATCCAGAGCCCCTTGAAGACTTTCCCTTGACTTCAAGGAGCTGTCAATCAGAACCTATGGAGTGCGGGGGCGGGGGTATTTAACACGTGTATGGCAGTATCACCCCAAAGCATGGGTGAGGATCATGGCCCTGTTGTGCTAGAAGCCATACAAATATATATGAAGGCAGGGTCCCTGCCCTGGAGAGAGAGCTGCAATCAATATATACAATGTTTCGACACTCATACAAAGTTGCTGCTTTAAAATTATTATAAATAAAGTAAAAGCCAACTAATCCCATCTGCCCCTCAATCTCGTCCTCATTAATTGCTCTGTTTCTTATATGTTTCACAGCAGAGGTGGGTCTAATGGAGAGGTTTGATATACAAGATATTAGACTCACATAGGCATTTCATCTCAAAGAGTTCCACAGACTACGTACGTGCAGTACCAATGACATGCAGCCACCTCTGGGGATGGAGAGCCCTGGCTGACTGTTGCATACCACACTGCATAGCAATAGAGGAGAAGACATTTGCTGACCCATGACCCTGTTATAGGATCCTTAAGGTCCACGTGCAGCAGACAGAAGTTCAGTTTTTAATCTCTCATTGGAAAGATTCATTCCCCCACACACTACACGGAACTAAATTTTAGATAGCTATAGACAGATAGATCTGATGCTGCATTCTTTGCACACCCCGAACTCACGTCAATGGGAACTTTGTGTATGTAATTAGTGGAGGATTGGACCCATAATGTGGGGCAGCATAAAGGACTTATTGCCAGGAGTTTGCAATGACCACATTACTCGTAGGTGCCTGAGCTACGAGTGAATTATGTAGCTTTTCCCAGATTAGCAGCAATGAAAACTTTATAGCATCCCCGCCATCACATATTTTGTTTATGCCACTAATTTTTGTCCTTTAAAAATAAAATTCTGCTCTGCTATTTCCTCCTTGAAGTGCATTAGTTACTATGGAAACAGTGATGTCATTTGTATGGGCAGAGTTTAGTAACATTCAGAACTACTGAATGAAGCCTATGGGAGTTTTGCCTGAGTGAGGGCTGCAAGATTAGGCCCTATATTGTTACATGAGATAACATGAGATCAGGTCAAAACCAGAGCTAATGGGCCGGATCCCCAGCTTGTCTCCACAGCAGTAGTTCCATCAACTTCAGCGGAGCTATGCCCATTTACACTAACCTTGTCTACACTAAAGGGAAAAGTTGATCTAAGCTACGCAAGTTGAGTAACATGAATTGCGTAACTCAAATCAATGTAGCTTAGATCTACTTACCGCAGGGTCCACACAACGTGACATCGACGGGAGACACTCTCCCATCGACTTCCCTTAGCCCTGGTCTACACTGGGGGGGAGGTCGACCTAAGATACGCAACTTCAGCTACGCGAAAGCATAGCTGAGGTTGGTGTATCTTAGGTCGACTTACCTGGCTGCGAGGACGGCGGTGAGTCGACTGCTACCACTCCCCCGTCGACTCCGCTTCCGCCTCTCGCAAGCTGGAGTTCCAGAGTCGACGGGGAATGTGTTCGGGGATTGATTTATCCACGTCTATACGAGACGTGATAAATTTATCCCCGATAGATCGATCACTACCCACCGATCCGGAGGGTAGTGAACACCTGTCCTTACTCTTCTCGATCAGATGGAGTACAGGAGTTGATGGGAGAGCAATCAGCAGTCGATTTAGTGGATCTTCACTAGAACCAATAAATCAACCGCCAATGCATCGATCGCTGCAACATCAATCCTCCGGAAAGTGTAGACAAGCCTGATTTGGCTTGATCTGCATTTGGATCTGGCCTGATTTTATTTTTGTAAAAGCCTGCCAGGTGCTGTATTGCAGCAACATGTCTTCGGATAGTCCCAGATTCATTATTCCAACTGGAGAACAGAAAGGAAAATCTTATTCAGAGAAAACTACACCAAGAGAAAGAGAAAAAGAAAGAGAAGGAATCCCATACAACCAGATTCCAGTTCACTGACTGCCCTGGGCCCACACAGGGTGTTTCAGGATGGAATCGGTTTTAACCTTTGCAATAAAACACCTCCAAAAACAATAATTTAAAAGAAAGGGGTGATGAATGTTACAGCTGTTGATTTACACTCTACTAACATCATCAAATGCAAATTAAAATCATACATTTGTTGTACATAGCATAACATTGTTCATATATGGCTGCAATCTCTCAGGGAGTCCTGGTGATATGTACAAAGGACCTGAGGTTCATTTTCGTGGCTTATTCTCAGCAACTCTAAATAAATATTACAATATGTCCTATCATAGAGTAGGTTGCATATATTCATATCTTCCCAGCTACAAAAATGTTTAGATAGATAGATAGATGTTTAAATGCCTTGTTAGAATAAATTTCATTCTGAAACCCTTGTATAAATAGGATATAGTCTCTCACCAACCAGGATTTTTAAAACCAATTGGAATTCCTGAACCTACAAAAAGCCCTGGGGATGGACAATTCCTGGTTCCCCTAAGTACTGGGAGTATTGAAAAGATAGGTGTGGAGAAGGGAACTTTCTCAGAAGCAATGGGGTTTGTGCAGGCTCTCCCAAGAGGAAATGGGAATCTCTCTCAGAAGAAGCTAAGATTGCTCCTAGTGCCCAGGAGAAGCTGAGCTTTACTCTGGCTGGCCAGAGAGGAGACTGTTTCAGTCTTGCCATGTTGAAGGGGGTTGCACTAGATGAAGCTCTACCAGCTTGAATGAATCTATGAAAGGCCCAATTTCTACCCAGAGGGGTGCTCCAGTGTAAAGGAGAGGAAAATTTTCCCCAAAACACTGATTTGGGCTCCAGATTCCAGCCCTGAAGTAGTCTGAGACTCACTCATAAGAACATAAGAATGGTCATACTGGATCAGACCAAAGGTCCATCTAGCCCAGTATCCTGTCTGCCGAAAGTGGCCAATGCCAGGTGCCCCAGAGGGAATGAACAGAACAGGTAATCATCAAGTGATCCATCTCCTGTTGCCCATTCCCAGCTTCTGGCAAACAGAGACTACGGACACCATTTCTGCCCATCCTGGCTAATAGCCGTTGATGGACCTATTCTCCATAAATGTATCTAGTTCTTTTTTTAACCCTGTTAAAGTCTTGGTCTTCACAACATCCTCTGGCAAGGAGTTCCACAGGCTAACTATGCGTTGTGTGAAAAAATACTTCCTTTTGTTTGTTTTAAACCTGCTGCCTATTAATTTCATTTGGTGACCCCTAGTTTTTGCGTTATGAGAAGGAGTAAATAACACGTCCTTATTTACTTTCTCCACACCAGTCATGATTTTATAGACCTCTATTATATCCCCCCTTAGTCATCTTTTTTCCAAGCTGAAAAGTCCCAGTCTTATTAATCTCTCCTCATATGGCAGACGCTCCATAGCCCTAATTATTTTTGATGCCCTTTTCTGAACCTTTTCCAATTCCAATATATCTTTTTTGAGAGGGGGTGACCACATCTGCATGCAGTATTCAAGATGTGGGCATACCATGGATTTGTATAGAGGCAATATGATATTTTCTATCTTATTATCTATCCCTTTTTTAATGATTCCCAACATTCTGTTCACTTTTTTGACTGCTGCTGCACATTGAGTGTATGTTTTCAGAGAGCTATCCACGATGACTCCAAAATCTCTTTCTTGAGTGGTAAGAGCTAATTTAGACCCCATCATTTTATACATATAGTTGGGATTATGTTTTCCAATGTGCATTACTTTGCATTTATCAACACTGAATTTCATCTGCCATTTTGTTGCCCAGTCACCCACTTTCGAGAGATCATTTTGTAGCTCTTCGCAGTCTGCGTGGGACTTAACTATCTTGAGTAGTTTTGTATCATCTGCAAATTTTGCCAACTCACAGTTTACCCCTTTTTGCAGATCATTTATGAATATGTTGAATAGGACTGGGCCCAGCACAGACCCCTGGGGGACACCACTATTTACCTCTCTTCATTCTGAAAACTGACCATTTATTCCTACCCTTTGTTTCCTATCTTTTAACCAGTTACCAATCCATGAGAGGACCTTCCCTCTTATCCCATGACAGCTTACTTTGCCTAAGAGCCTTTGGTGAGGGACCTTGTTGAAGGCTTTCTGAAAATCTAAATACACTATATCCACTGGTCCCCCTTGTCCACATGCTTGTTGACTCCCTCAGAGAATTCTAGTAGATTGGTGAGGCATGATTTCCCTTTACAAAAACCATGTTGACTATTCCCCAACAAATTATGTTCATCTTTGTGTCTGACAATTTTGTTCTTTACTATAGTTTCAACCAGTTTGCCCGGTACTGAAGTTAGGCTTACTGGCCTGTAATTGCTGAGGTCACCTCTGGAGCCCTTTTTAAAAATTGGCATCACATTAGCTATCCTCCAGTCATTTGGTACAGAAGCTGATTTAAATGATAGGTTACAGCAGTGTTTCTCAAACTGGGGTCGCCGCTTGTGTAGGGAAAGCCCCTGGCGGGCCGGGCCAGTTTGTTTACCTGCCCCGTCCGCAGGTCCGGCCAATCGCGGCTCCCACTGGCTGCGGTTCGCCGCTGCAGGCCAATGGGAGCTGCTGGAAGCAGCGCGGGCCGAGGGACGTACTGGCCGCCACTTCCAGCAGCTCCCATTGGCCTGCAGCGGACGGGGCAGGTAAACAAACCGGCCCGGCCCGCCAGGTTCTTTCCCTACACAGGTGGCGACCCCAGTTTGAGAAACACTGGGCTACAGACTACAGTTAGTAGTCCTGTAATTTCACATTTGAGTTCCTTCAGAACTCCTGGGTGAATACCATCTGGTCCTGGTGACTTATTACTGTTTAGTTTATCAATTTGTTCCAAAACCTCCTCTAATGACACCTCAGTCTGGGACAGTTCCTCAGATTTGTCACCTAAAAAGAATGGCTCAGGTTTGGGAATCTCCTTCACATCCTCAGCCGTGAAGACCGATGCAAAGAATTCATTTAGTTTCTTTGCAATAGTCTTATTGACCTTTAGTGCTCCTTTAGCATCTCGACAGTCCATTGGCCCCACTGGTTGTTTAGCAAGCTTCCTGCTTCTGATGTACTTAAAAAAAATTTACTATTACGTTTTGAGTCTTTGGCTAGTTGTTCTTCAAATTCTTTTTTGGCCTTCCTAATTATATTTTTATACTTCATTTGCCAGAGTTTATGCTCCTCTCTATTTTCCTCACTAGGATTTAACTTCCACTTTTTAAAGGATGCCTTTTTGCCTCTGACTGCTTCTTTTATTCTGTTGTTTAGCCACGGTGACTCTTTTTTGGTTCTCTTACTATGTTTTTTAATTTGGGGAATACATTTAAGTTGAGCCTCTATTATGGTGGTGCAGGGATTTTACTTTTGGTACTGTACCTTTTAATTTCTGTTTCACTAACCTCCTCATTTTTGTGTAGTTCCCCTTTCTGAAATTAAATGCTACAGTGTTTGGCCGCTGTGGTGTTTTCCCCACCACAGGGATTTAAATTTAATTATATTATGGTCACTATTACCAAGCGGTCCAACTATATTCACCTCTTGGACCTGATCCTGTGCTCCACTTAGGACTAAATCAAGAATTGTCTTTCCTCTTGTGGGTTCCAGGACTAGCTGCTCCAAGAAGGAGTCATTTAAGGTGTCAAGAAACTCTCTCTCCATCCCATCCTGAGGTGACATGTACCCAGTCAATATGGGGATAGTTGAAATCCCCCATTATTATTGAGTTTTTTATTTTAATAGCCTCTCTAAATCTCCCTGAGCATTTCACAGCCACTATCACCATCCTGGTCAGGAGGTCGGTAATATATCCCTACTGCTATATTATTCTTAGAGCATGGAATTACTATCCATAGAGATTCTATGGTACAGTTTGCTTCATTTAAGATTTTTACTTCATTTGATTCTACACTTTCTTTCACATATAGTGCCACTCCGCCACCAGCATGACCTGTTCTGTCCTTCCCATATATTTTGTACTCTGGTATTACTGTGTCCCATTGATAATCCTCATTCCACCAAGTTTCTGTGATGCCCATTATATCAATATCCTCATTCAATACAAAGCACTCTAGTTCACCCATCTTATTATTTAGACTTCTAGCATTGGTATATAAGCACTTTAAATGCTTGTCACTTTTTAGCTGTCTCCCATTACATGACGTAATTAAATGAGACTTTTCATCATTTGACTGTTTCTCATCAGATCCTACCTGTATTTTATCATATTCCATCTTCTCCTTCTTAGTAGGACATAGACAATCTTCATTACTAGATTCTCCCCTAAGGGATGTCTCTGTCTGAATCATGAGCTCCTCTGCACCTGTCAGCTTTCCCCCAACCCTTAGTTTAAAAACTGCTTTATGACCTTTTTAATTTTAAGTGCCAGCAATCTGGTTCCATAATGATTTAGGTGGAGCCCATCCTTCCTGTATAAGTTCCTCCTTTCCCAAAAGTTTCCCCAGTTCCCTATAAATCTAAACCCCTCCTCCCTACACCATTGTCTCATCCACACATTGAGACCCTGCAGTTCTGCCTGTCTAACTGGCCCTGCACGTGGAACTGGGAGCATCTCAGAGAATGCTACCATGGAAGTCCTGAACTTCAATCTCTTACCTAGCAGCCTAAATTTGGTCTCCAGGACCTCTCTCCTATCCCTCCCTATGTCATTGGTACCTACATGTACCACTACCACCAGCTCCTCCCCAGCACTACACATAAGTCTATTTAGATGTCTCGAGAGATCCACAACCTTCGCACTAGGCAGGCAAGTCACCATGAGGTTCTCCCGGTCATTGCAAACCCAGCTATCTATGTTTCTAATGGTCGACTCACCCATTATTAATACCTGTCTCTTCTTAATAACTGGAGTTCCCTCCCCCAGAGAGGTATCCTCAGTGCCAGGGGTAGACAACAACATCTGTCAATTAACAGTGAATCTTCTTTCCATTGACTTCTCTCTGCCGTCCCTCAGCACTCCTACTGCTGGAATAGGAATCCCATGCTTCCAGCTTTTAAGGCCTCTCTCTCATTCTAAATTTTGTTTTATTCTAATAAAGCCGAGAATTGTATTTTGTCTTTAACTATTTGAGATCGCATGCTGCCCAAACCATGCTCACTTTCACTCACTCGTTATCTGGGGGAAGCTGAGTTTTTAAACAGAATAATAGAAAACAGGGTTAAAAAAGCCCTAATAGACCACCTCATCTATTCCCTGGGAACCAGTGCAGAATTGTTGCCTGCAGTGGCTTAGCCTATGTTTCAAATGAAGGGGCTTCTAGCACCTCCCGGGGGAGGCTATTCCACAGCCTTACAGATCTCACACGTAGGATTTTTCTCTTGACATTCACCCTATATTTTCCCTTTGTTAGTGTCATCCTATTACCCCAGGCCATACCCTTGGCACCAACCTAAACATATTTTTTACTCCTTATTATTTGCCTTCTTCATATATTTTTGCATCATGCAACAATATCCAGTTAATTCAATTATTCCTTGTAAAGGGCCTGATCCGACCCCACTGAAGTCACTGGGACTTTTTCCATTGACTTCAATGGGGTTTGGATCAATCCAAAAAATCCCAACTTCCAAAGTTCTGAGTCCCTTTCCTGAGAGCCAATGGGAGTTGAGGGCACCCAGCATTTCCCAGGATCAGACCCCAAAGAGATTGTCCCCAAGACTAAAACACAAATAGAATGAAAAACTGGTATGGGGGGGGAAGACACAGGGACAAATTCAGATCTGGTCTAAGCAGAGGCAATGTCAGTGGGTTCCTCAGCTAGAATGGGCCCTGTTCTGCCATCACTTTGACTGTAAAGCTCCCCCTGGAGATCTGCGTGTGGAATGATGGCAGGCGATAGCCCAGTGGTGTCATTCATTTATCATCGCAGTATCACTGGTGCCACTCTAGTTAAGCTCGTGTCAGTATTTCCATTACTGAGAAGTTCATAATTCAACCCTAAAAATGTCATCTCAGGCTCGAAGTTCACAGGCTGAAAGCAATTAAAAAAGCATTGGGTTTAAATCAGCTTGGGCAGGATTATTATTTTAGTTTACAGAGAGTAGAAGAAAATGGTGGCTTGCTTGGTTCATACTTGGTTTCGTTTGCAGTTTTAAAAAATACAATAACCAGCCACCCTAATCCCCTTTCAAGAATAGCATTGTGCAAGCCACTCACTCACAGCCTGATCACTTAACAAGAACGGAAACAGCTGCATTTTCACACAGGTAAAATTGTTACTGTCTCAGGCTTCAAATTCTTCCCCACATCAATAGGTCCAACTGAAGCTAATGGGCCTACACGCAAGAGTGAGGATTATTTATTTGAGCGAGGAGGGGTTGGAGGATTGGACGCCACAAGCTCACAGTATCACTACAACGTGTTTTTAAAGCATGCGTCAGTTTCATGTTGAAATGACCGTATACAAAACCCTGCTGGTTCCTGTTTATTCCCAGTGCCGTGAGTCACCCAGCACACTCTTCCTATTGCCTAGTTTTGCCTTGCCTTTGCCACAGCACCTGGGGAGGCCAGGGAGGCCTAGCACGCTGGTGATACGCCTGCTAACCGCTCAGTTCCAATCCAGGGGCAAGAGCCGCCCGGACCCTCCCCACGTGCAAAGAGATTCATTGAGTCCTAGCGCAGCTGGACCCACCCCACAGCCTGGACTGCAGCGGGGACAAGAGCAGAAAAATACAACAGTGGTTTGCATTTATAATAGCAACAAGGATTCCAGCGGGCTTCACAAAGCTGGGCAGGTGTTAGCTCCGTTTTACCAACGAGAAAACAAGGACCCAGGCTAAGGGAATATTTTGCTCCCCTCATGCTGGGGCAGACCATTGAAATGGAGCGTAAAGTGGTATTCAGCCCGAAGGAAGGGTACATAATCTGGCTTTATGTGACTTTCCCAATACCATCGAGTGAGTGGCAAAATCAGGAATATTCACGTCTCCTGATCCCTAGTCCCTGGATCTGACCAGTAACTCAGCCCCTTGTAGCCACCACGCCGGGAAAATCAGCCTCATCACTAGTGTTAAAACGAAACAAACAAACAAAAATCTACTGTAAGACAAAAAGGTAAATGAAACAGACTGGCAACAGCCAGGCAATCCAGAGTGAAGGCTGACACCCCTTTTAGCCCATCCTGTTGTGCATTGAGACCAAGGGCTCTCAGCACAGTCACAGTGGGTAATTTACAACACAGCGGTTGCATTATACCTTGGTATAACCAGGTGCGACAAGTGAAGGTGTCAGACTTCACTGAACGCTTCAGCTTTGCTCAGGTTCGCATCACAACCTCAGAGGGGCACGGGTCGCCACTTGAAATGTAATAGGTTATGAACCCACTTCGGTACAGAACAAACACACGGAAGCTACTTTTCTCCTCCTGGAAAAACCGATTGAAAAAAGTTCTCAAAACCCCACTGACTTTTCACTATTTCTGCTGGCTTGTATCATTTCATTCAGTTGGGACAATGGAACCCAGTGAAGACACTTTCCCTTTAGTATCTAGTCCAATTTCAGTTTCTGATTCTCAGCGCTGCAATGTTTGGGTAGCAGACAGGGAGGGGAATGATTATTCGCTGGGTTGGAGCTAATATCCAGATAGACAGATAGATAGATACTTTTCTCTTACCCCTAGGTTTTGTTGAAGCTTGTTTGTAGGAGAGAAGGCGGAGGAATAACATTATTTAATACCCACTAATCGAAATCAGTAAAATGCCTGACCTGACATTCCGTTCAATGAGTCACTCTTTCCACAAATATTTCACTCAGAGGGCTCCGGATTCTGGGGTTTGCTGCTGCCGTGAGGTACCCGGAACACCGCAGAGATCCGCTGCTTTCCCCCCCTTAGGCACTCCCGGGCTTTCTCCTCATGGCCTGATGCTGGGAAGTGAATTCTCAGCCCCTTGGCCTGGCATCCCTTTTACGGGCGCGTGAGCCTTCCCTGACCAACAAGGCAGGGAAGACAGCAAGAAAAATGGAGGGGCAGCTTTCCTGGGTGAGGTGGACAGGACTGGGGAGTCTGATCCCAGCCCTTAGGTAGCGCACACAAGGTTTCGCTTCTGCACTGTGGAGTTTCTGCTCTCTCAGGATCAGCCTCCCGGGTTGTGTTTACTCGCCCTGCTGCAGAAGCGACATTTCAATGGAACCTAAACAAAGCAGAGCGGCTGCAGCGGCTGTGCCACACAAGGGCTGGTGGCAAGTCCCGGGCCGATCCTGCTCCAGGGGAAGTCACATAGGAGTAGAATAGCCCCTGCTACTACAAAATGCTTGCACCATGAAAGCGCCGTAGCGAGTTCGCGTCGCCCCCGCGAACACCAGAAGGCGCGGTGCATAACAGAATCGGCACCAGAGTGTGCGACAACAACGCAGTTGTGTCCCGCGAGCAACCCTGGATAGACCTTCCCCAGCCGGGACCTTGATCCACTGAGCCTTTCAAACTCCCTGTGAAGTTAGCGGGGAAGCAGGGCGCACGGGATCGAGCCCTGAGCAATGGACTCGAATAGAAAAACGCTGGCGCTGGGCAGCTGAACAAAGGCTGGGCCCGTGTGGCTCTGCTGCAGGTGGGTTCGGTTTGGCGCCGTGGATATATTTCGTCTTTAACTAACATATAATTCGATAAACGCCAGGAGCAATCCGGAACCGTGCTGAGAAAGTGATGCAGCGCACACATGAAGGGGGAAATCCCCGCGTCTGGGGGGGCAATTCCTGCAATTTGTGAGGAAATAAAACTAGGTTTCTTTTCTCAGCCCGAAAGAGCCGGGACTGTAGGAGATCGGAGGGCGAGAAAGGAAATTACCAGGGCAAAACTACACACAACCCCAGAAAAGCGCTTCGGCGTTTGTCTTTCCCCATCACCTTCCCGGCTTAATCCTGCACTAGTGCAGAGAGCTAATTCATACCAGATACATCTCTAGGAATATGGGCTATGAGGAGAGAGAAAAAATACAAAACAGGCGAGAGATTCCCGGATCGGAATAATTTTTCCCCCTCCCCAAATCCTATAGGTTTCGTTTATTTCTTCCAACTTGGAGAGGGGCTTTTGACGCTGATAACCTACCGGGCCAACGATTTGCTAGGAAGGGGGGAAAGGTTTGAACCGGCGGGAATGTGCGGAATAATCGCGAAATTAACAAAAGGAAACACAGGGGGTAGGCGGGTGGAAATTGCCTCTTCCCAAAATGCAGGGGAACATTTCCGAAGTGCAAAGAGACTGCTGGGAAAGAGACGATTCACCCTCCGGCGAGCTAAACCCAGAGACGGGCTGTACATTGCCCAATTCGGTTTGGGATGAAGTTCTGACCAGGGCAGGTCATTTTTACAGACAGTAAATGAGACTTTACGAATCAACCCAATCGGTTTAGCCTTTTCAACACTAATCCACAAATATAAGGCTAGAAACGGACACGCATAACAAGATTTCCTCCACAGCGCATCTTGCAAATTACACATTTCACCTGTGTTGATTTCTTCTTGACGTAGAATTTGTTTCGCATAAACCGATACACATAGTCTCTATCTCCCCACATACAGATCGCTAGATAAACTATTTCTCTATAGAGAGATCTAATTCGAATTGTCTATGGATAGAACGTATTTATCTCCTCACACATATATAAATGTAATTGTTTTTACACCTGGAGCCATGGAGATAGTCTATTTGAATTAGAGATGCGTGGATAGATTTTGTGTCTATATTCCTGTACTTGTCTGTCGATGCATCGTTTATTGGGCAAAATTAATCGATGGATATGGAATTTGTTGTCGGCATACACGCCCTGTAAACGGCGTTTCCAGACATCCCTGAGCTACTTCTTCCCCCGCCGGATTAGTGTAAAAGGGTCCCAGGTAGCTAGAGAGGGGACGGAGTTTCATTACAAAGATGCTAAAACAGGCTCCCGGCCAGGAAAGGGGACATCGCCCAGGCGTGGGGAGCCCTGGGATTTGGCCATAGGCCAGGTCAAAGTGGGCATAAATAGTACAGGGTGATTTTCCCTCTTGCCTGGGACGCAGGGGGTCAAGGACGCCCAGTATAAAGGGGAAATCAGACCCCACACGGAGGCCTCCCTTGTTCTCATCCCCTGTGTCTCCTACCGCCCTTTTCGATCTGAGAAGTGACATTCCTTCTCAAGCCAGGTGGTTCCTCGAATCCGAATCGAAAGGAATTGTTAGACCTTCTCTCACGCCTGCTGGGAGCGATATTGTAAGGGGTGGGGGGAAGACATTCCTCACACCCTATTCGTTATCGGTTACTTGTTTAGTCAAATTTAAAACAATTGTTAACGGCGACGATTGCCTAGAACAATCAGTATTTCGTTGTCTGGGATAAACAGAAGGCAGGGGGTGCACACTGCAGAGAACGAAAGAGGAGAGCGGTGTCGGACTCGGACTCAGTTTCTTACTGGTAGAAAAAAATATTGCTAACCCAGAGCAATTAAAAACAACCCCCTGTGGCTGATACCTAGAACAGCAAAGGTGGGAGGTGAACAGTCCACAGCAACCACAAAGGAAGGGGGCTAGTGAAATTGACAACCCCCTTCTCATGCCTCCTCATTGGTACGGAGAGGGCTCTGAACCAGGGGTCACTGGAAAGCAAAGATCTTTCATCCCCGCACAGGGGGCTTTCTGCGCGGCTTTTGCAAGTATTTAATCAAACAAAATACAAACCCCCCCCCCCAACAGAAGAAAGGATGAGAGAAGGAGATAAAAAGAGCCGGAGGTGAAACGCGGCTGCCCGGATGGCTCCTGTCCCCTCTCTCTGGAGATGTTTGACTCAGACTCTCCATTCAGCCGCTATGGCAGGGCTGCTCTGGGCACATTTCCAAAGCCAGGGTTGTTTTTTTAGGGGTGGGGGAGAGGGGGAAGAGTATTGTTGCAAATCGGGAGAATCCGGGGGCTACTGCTCAGGAAACCCAAGGGATGGAGCGCTCCAGACTAAATGGAGGAGATTCCTGCAGGAAAAGTAGCAAGATTCAGCCCAATCCAGAATCCACCAGGATCTGGACTAAATGACCCCAAGAGCCTTTGCAGCCCCCCAGTCTTTCACCTGAGCCCCAGTGCCCAGCGGGAGCATGAGAAGGGGGGTTCCAGGAGCTGCCTAAAAACAGGTCGCTGTCCAAGCAGAGACGGGCACAGAGCCCTTCCCGATCTACAAGTCTGGAGCAAGCACCATGCACAAGCACAACCGCTGGGAAGGCGAAGGGTAAGGAAACAGCATCTTTTGCCTGTCGGGGTCAGGAATTTCAACTCTGCCAGCCAGTGACCCCCTAGGTATCGAAATGTAAGCAACCAAAATACAAAGAGCCGGGAAGTGACTGAAAAGGAATGAATTGATCAATGGAATATACTAGACGCGTGTATAAGCTATTCAACAAGAAAGATCTGTCTCTAAATACACATTCAACAAGAAGGATCTGTCTCTAAATACACAGATACTTTTACAGCCAGAGATTTGTAGAAAAATATATAAATAGATCAATATATGTAGATACACGTACATTTGTATCTATGTATATATAGTATCTATCTACATACAGCACAGAGATTGTGTATGCGAAGAAACGGAGATAATTTGTATACGTCTATACATAATGGTATATAGCTAGACAGGTATTTAATTATGCATGGATACAGATATCTCTATACATATACAGATAATTGTGTGTATATACCGAAATAACGGTTTGTCTATTTATATATGTATACGAGAGAGATCTGTATCAATACATCATTAAATAGCGGTCTAGATCTAGATATCAATATTTGGACAGATAGATACAATGGGATTTTACGGATTTTTGACATACAACCTAGCCGTATTTGATCTAAACCAACTGACTCTTCATTATAAATACACATTCTCTGACCCGAGCTATAAATTGGACCCTATTTCTGACAGACAGGTCTGTCTCCGGATAAATGGCCGGGTCCAGTTAATTCTCTCTCTCTCTCTCAGTTCGGGAGATTGGGTTGGAGGCGGATTTTAAAACTCAGTAGCAAGAGGAGGACATTTCCCCTCTGGATCATAAAGGAGAATAAAATGAGGTCGCAATGGCTCCCTACAGCCTGTAAAGCAATCCCCAGTTTTCTAGCCGGGGAGAGGGCACCACAGGTAGACAGATAAATCTAGAAGGCTCCAAACAATCAAATACAAACAAAGGAACAGTCCAGAAGCTGAAACCCGTTCTTCTTATTCCGTCGACCAAGATCATACCCGGACATTTTTTGCCACCCCTTTTTGTGCCCTGCTATCGCAAGAAAGTAACCGCACTTCCTTTCTGCTGGGTTTCAGACGGTAGCAAAGACCTGCGAGTCAAGCAAGGTGTGAACGGCCCCTAACTTTTCCTATAACTTGTCCTCACACGCCAGCCCGCTCCATCACTTTCCAGAGAGATCTCGCCCGAGAGGAACTAATCTGGGGGGCAGGACGGCAGGGGATGTGTAACGTAACCCCCATCAGTGTGACCTCCTTCCCGGCTGCAAACGCGACCGGGCCTGGAGTGAGTTAGCAAAAGGATCTCCAAGCGAAACCCTTCAACGCGCGAGGCGGGCAGTCTCCGTACAACGCCAAGCAACACGGTGCTATGTGTAACAACGCACACACCGACACATCCGCATGCCGGCGCCCCGGTTAGCCAGAGACCTGTGGCAGCATTTGCAGAAAACTCTTGATCTGTTTCCCCTGCCAGGCAAAGCCCCGCCGGGCAAAGACGCACGCGACATCTCTGCTGCCCCGGCCACCCGAGGGGCAATGCCCCAGGGCCGTTCTCCGTCTAACCAGAGCACACGGGCAGCGAGTGCGGGGGAGAGACGCTGCATTCAGACCGGCGCAGGGAGCCAGCGCTTGGCCAGAGCATCTATCGCCTACAGGAGGGGCCGATCGCGTGCTCAGCATTGGGAACAGAGCAAGAAATAGGGGGTCATAAGACAAGCAACGAATATTATGGAGTATGAATGTGTCTATATTATGTGTGTGTGTATATATATCAACACATGCCGTATATATCAGTGTGCGTATATATATCCCCATATATATATGCACAGACAACATATATACCAGCGTGTGGATATAGATATAGATATATACACACACACACAAACACATATACACGTACATACACACATTATAATACATACGCACACGCATAGCTATATTACATACACACGTGTAGATACATACATATGCTTACAGTATATCTCTATTCCTGAGCTAGGGTTCACAACTAGGCTCTCCTATGCATATAACATCTCTCTACTCCTGGATCAGAGTTCACAGCTTCGCCTGAGCTACACTACCCTCAATTCCAATTTGACAAAACAACGGCCTGGGATCTCCCCCCGCAGGCAGCTCAGCGGCTCTGCTCCCCCCGCTCCCCACCTGTATTTCCGAAGAGCAGATTGCAAATAAACTCCCCGGCGGTGACTTGCATTGGGGTCTCCCCACTCCTAGCAGCAAATGGGCGAGATGGGTGCACTTTCCGGAGATTTTCCCCCTTAGAATGCAGCGCTCAGGGGGTCTCCCAACTTCTTGCGAGGCGGTTTAAAGTTGATGTGGCTGCGGGACCAGTATTTTGCTCTCATCTAGGAAGATTGTTTACTTCCCATTAGCTGCCTATTCCTCTTCCCCAATCAGCACAATCATCCTGCATATCTACTCTACTAAGCTCTCCGGGTACTTCCTTCCCTGTTGCGTATTATTATTTTTCTCTCTATATTATTAGTATTTTAAAAAGAAGGCAACCAACCTCATCCAGCCCCTTCGCAGGAATTTGCCTCACATGGAAATACCCACCCGTCTTACATTTCTCAAGTACTCCCCCCCCCCCCCCGCCTCTCCACATCTCACAGTGCAGTTAGCCACCCTCCCTGCACCATTTAGGCTTCTATCATTGCCAGTTTTCTTTATTATTAAATCAATGAGGGAAAAAATCCTTACGTTGCATTGGCACACCAAGAATCTCTGGAAGCCCCTTGACAGAACCTTCTGTAGTGAGTGCTGAGCTTTGCATCATTTTATTTAAATAGAAAATAAAAAATAAACGGCTCTATTTTCTCTCTCTATAAAAATAAAATAAAACATTAAGTTTAAAATACAATCAGGGCTGATCCTTCCGCACGTGCCGGAGGACTGGAGTGGCCCTGCTTTAGCCCTGGTCTGTTTCAAATCCCTTTTGATCCTGCTATCCTGGGTTAGTGTATCCTGGGTTAAAGTGATGCTGCAGCAGCTCTTTTCGCTGGAATGCTGGTCCCCCGAAGGCAGGTTTGATTCATTCACACTGCAGGGAGTGAGCGTGACGTCACTTTCCGCAGGGAGGCCCCGCCCCCTCCAGCCAATCCCCTTACATCATGTCAGAAGCTGGGGCGGGGACACCCAAAGGACAGAGCCCAGGTAAAGATTTGAGGGGCGGGGCCACCAGGCGAAGTGGGCGCGGCCTGTGCTTTATGGGCGTGGTTACCTGGCATTCAGCCCCACCCCTGCCCTTCGAGGTCTATAAAGGCAGCGGCGGCAGCTGGTGGCTCAGAGCTGCTTGTCTTGCTGGCTTTGCGCAGTCCTTCCGTTTGGCCCTGGCGTCCCTTGAAAAGGGAGGTTACCCCGGTGAAAGAGCGGCGCCCCACGCTTGTTACACCGGGGCACGCTAGAAATCCCTGTGTCAGTCACAGCCCAGTTTATTATCCCTCGTTCCTCAGCATCGCTGCTGCTCCATTTCCCTGCCCCCTTTACCCTGCGGCTCCATCCAGCTACCCCTTAGCCACCCAGCCACCGGACCCTGCATAACCTGCTGCTCCCCTGTAACAAACGCTGCAGAAATCGACACGCCTCGACTGCCGCTGACGGGATTAAACAAACCCACCCGCCCACCGTTCCTTCCAGTTGGGGGTTGCTCCCATTTCCACGCGGCCGTCCTCGTTCTGCAGCGCTGGTGTCTGCTGGAGCTTCTCGCTCGCTTTATTCGTTGCTTGGTTCTGTCTCCCTCAGCAGCTGTTCTAAGATTTCCCCTTTATCCAAATAGTTCCCGGTGTTTTATTTCCCCCTCTCCCCACGCTGACATACAGCGTTGCTTCACCTTGCCCAGGCCTGCTGAACAACTCGGGGGTCTATATTTCTCACTGAGCATTGCGATTCGTCTTCAGTGCGTGCCTGCTACATGTTCACAAGCCGCACACACCTTGAAATGGCTGGTTCCAGGACTTACTTAGCTGGAAACATTCAGATCTCACATGAGGAAGTTATTCTTCCCGTCTCTGTTCATTAAGAAGCTTTTCCTCTTAAAAACAATTCGAATCACTGATGCATTATGATGACACGCAGGGCAGAAAGGTCACATAGCGGTAAACAAACAGGTTTTTAAAAATAGCCTTTTTCACTTTATATATATCAAAACCTCAGGCAAGTGTTTCTGGCCCCAGCCCATCATATCAACTTGAGCTGGATGGTTGACTAATTTCATCTAGTTAATTTCAGTATTTGCCCAGCCAAACACCCCCCTACCCTGGGGGACGCTGGTAGGAGTCTTGTTGCTTGTTGGATTCGGAGGCCGGTTCTCGCTACACTGCGGCTACAGGCAGGGCTGTGGTTATTCGGTGTTTCCAATCCCCTTTCTCTCGGCATTAGGAAGGGATGCTGGCTGGCTAGATTAGGAAGCTGGAATGCCCCACATTTGGGTGATTGGAAAGGAGAGAGTTCCAGCATTTGGCTTTTTTGCCGCCCACTGAACCTCCTCAGAGCGGGCCCCCTCCCCTTTTCCCCATGAAACCCAAGGCAGAAAACAGCCAGCCCAGTGGTTTTCGATAGCACGCTGAAAAGCCCGTCTTAATGCATAAAGAAGATGTCCTAAGAAATACAACGCTCCACCTTAAAGATTGCAATGTTTGCCATTTGCTACAGCTCCCATTTTTCCTGATGGCCGACCGCTTTCCTTACCGGGGGCTGGGGGGGTTGAAACAGCATATTTTAGGAGTAAAAGTCACTAACTAATGACTGAATGCATGTCAGATGGCAAGAGCCCTGCACACACCCGTGTCCATTCCGATGCCAGCGATATTAAACCGTGCCGGGAAACGTCCTTTACAACAGATGAGAGAGACCGAGATCAGGACTCTGTTAATAGCGGCTTTTTAAACGAAAAAACAATAACTGAAATGAACAAAAAACCGAACAATAACGGCGAGTGAGTTTCTCATCCCTGGGGCTGATTTACTGTCGGGTATCAGCAAACGAAAATATCAACATTTATTTCTCATAGAGGAATTTACGAATGTTTTGAGAGGTTTAATAGATGATTGGACACAGGTACTTTTCTAACCAATGTATCTGCTTCCTCCCAGCCCGCTGCACAGAAACAGCCAGGCTTGGCTGGGATCAGGGGAAGGGGGGTGAATCCCCCTCTATTCTGTAAAAGGCACTGGGCTAAATTCATTCTTGGGGCGAAGTATGGAGATGACCTCATTGCTCACGTATATTTTCCCCTCCTCACCCCCACCGGAATGGATTTGATTCATTGTGCTCACCTTGCCCGTCCCATCTCAGGGGCAGATCCTCCGTTGGCATAAATGGTCATCGCTCCGTTTATACCAGCTGAGGCTGTACACCCCCGCCTCTTGTCTCTCGCCTGTTGCCCCTCCAGTTAAAATAACTTTTACCGAAGGGGACTTTTACTGAAGATCTCCCCGGCTGGAATGCTACTGTGCCCGATTCGTCAAACAGACCCTACGATTATTCATTACTGTTATTAGACGTTAGGTGTGCAGGGCAAACACATTTGGGTTTGTCACGTCAGTAAAAGTCACAAGTGCATAGAGATAAGCTTTAGGGAAAGATCCCAACAATTATTTGGCAGAAGGAATTATGAACCTGCCTAGTAACTTCTATGTCTGGTAGCCCAAAAAGCAAACACCAAATAGACTTGAATTTAAAAACGGGGAGTTACTATCTAGAATGAATCAAAAACTTCCAGATTAATAAATAGGTCAATTTTTGATTAAAAACGATGAATTTTTAATTTTAATTGTTTAGCAAAATTTTTCACAAAAATATTCATCCCATTTTTAGACCAGCTCTGAAGTTGGTTGAATTTTTCCAAATTTTGACAAAAAATGTCATTGAAATGTCAATATTTTCCTTACAAATTGCACCAAAAAATCATCATTTTTAGATCAACTCTATTAATATCCTTGTTTGATGAGACCAAGCATTGGGGCCAGGGAGCAGAGACTGGCAGGGAATAAGCTCCCACAAGGGCTGGGCACAAGTCCCAAGCTGAAAAGCCAAATCATTCCCATATAGTTAGGAAAATGTGTTTCATAACCCGCCACCAGCCATCCAGAAGGGTCAGGAATTCATGTGGGAAGTTACACTCTCAGAGATAACTCCTCCAGATGCACAAATCTTTTTATCTTAGGTATTGATTTAATTTTAATTGCTTGTGGGGTTCTTTAATCAGGACAACATTAACGATAATAATATAGATGAGAGCTCTGTATCACTTTTCATCTCTGGATCTCCAAGTGTTTTACAAAGGGAGAGAAGAATCATCTCAATATATAGCTGGGGAAACTGAGGCACAGAGCAGGTAAGTGACTTGCCACAGGCAACACAGTCAGTGGCAGAGCTGAGAATAAAACCCCAGGGTAGATCCTCAGCTGGCCCCAGGTCTCTGGGTATCTGTCCAGGGCTATAGTGACCACGATGACTCCCAAGATTTAACATCATACTTCCATGAGTCCAGTGGACAGGTGGCAATCACCAATTAAACAAAATATTGTGGGGTGACAATACCAGTTAAACAAAGTGGAGGAAGGAAAAGGGATACACAGCCATGGATGTTAAAAAGAAACAAGAGAATTCACTCAAGTAGCTGTCCAAGAGTGTTTTGGACCACAATGAGAGTAAGCACATGGGCATTTCCCCAGTTCCCCTTTAATTCAGGGGGAGGGAGGGAGGAAGACATGAGATCCTAGTCTAAGACAAGGGGTGAAGTTAATTCCTGAAATAAAATCATTGATGTTTAGAGCAATTTGGCCCACCCAATTTAAAAAGCGTAGGCAGAGAATGTAGAGAATTTCCACACAAGGAACACTGGTAAGGAATATGGCATAACATATCCAGTATTGCTATAGATCTGTCTATCTATCTGGGTCTTCTGCATGAAAGAGGTCTCCAAATGTTGACCTTTTCCTGAGACATACTGTTGAATAGACAATATAATAAGAAAGAACAAAATGCCAAAGATAGTGGGGGGGAAAAACCCCAATGAAGTTCTTCATTACAGACAATGGAGCCATGTGACATGGTTTCTATCAATATTAATAATTATGCTAGCACCCACTATATGGGAGGTTGCTATTGGGGATAGATTACTATAGTGAATTGCAGAAATCAATGCATTAGATCAAAATCTATTTTGTTACGTCCGTAGGCCATAGATGGGGAACATTTCAAAAGCTCTCTCTGTGTGTATGTTTTTCAGGATTCCTATGGGACATGGCTTCCGGAGCCATGCAGAGACATAATATTAATTCCATAGTATGCACCTACTAAACTGGTACAAAGTCAGGCTATTCCAGATGAGGTCAGATTGACAAAGGCTGGGAGGAAAGCCATGCAGGAGAAGGAAAAGCATGCGTGTGCAGGAGGTGATGGATAAAATTGCATAAACAAACCAGGGGTGATAGTCACAGGGAATAACTAAGAGCGTATGGGAGAGATGGCATACAGGCTCCTGAAGAATCCCTTCTATGGAATGAGAAAAGTGCTAGCCTGCAAAAGGACTTGCTCATTGGCTCTGAAATTGTCCAGTCTCATCCGGGAAAAATATACATGAAACAGGTGGTAGCTGGGGAAGGGAGAAGGCAGGAGAGGAAGAAGGATATGGAGAAGTGGCAGCCAAGCATGAGACTCTAAAGTTTAACAAAAATGTCCAGTATTCGCAGGTATATGGATTTTCCCAGGCATACGTTCCTTATTTTCCCCAAAGTAAATGCAGGATTAATGGACCCAAACACTTCTGCTTTCTGCATCTATCTACTTCTGTGCCCCCATCACCAAAAGTAACTGAGTGCTTTACAAACAGCAGTGAATATGTTCTCACCACACCCCCGTGAGGCAGATCAGTATCACGTGCCCCACGTTACACACAGGGAACTGAAGGACAAAGAGATCAAGTGACTCTCCCAAGGTTGCACAGTCTGTGGCAGAGGCCACAGAACCCAGATCTCCTGAACCCCAGCCCAGTGCCTTGAATCACAAAGACCCTCCTTCTTCTCTAACTTAATTTGTCCCCAGATCCCCATTAGTGGAAATACAATCCCTTGCATGCTATAGGATCTAAATGACCTTTCCTATGCAGGAACAAAGTCAGTCAAATGGAGTAGGATTCGCTTATATTCCCTTACCCTCTGCTAACTGAAGCACAGTTTAAAGGAACACTCCAGTGTTACTTAAGTAGGCTAGGAAGGAATAGATTTTTATTGGTAAAAGCAGATAAACATTGATTTCACCGTACATGAACAGACTGACAAAAAATTATTTCCAGGAATAATAATCCAAATTTATAGACAGGCAAAGTAAGAAAAATGCAGCTTGAGAAGTTATTAAAGTTTGATTTAAGGCTATTTACTTTTTTATGATGGTGACAATTTGTGTTTTAATGGTCCTAAACCTTTCACTTTTTGAAGCTCAATGTCTACTGTCATTCAAAAATTGTCTGTTCCCCATCCCCCAGAGTTTTCTGCAACTGTGAAAATTTAAATAGATAAAAATTGAAAAAATGCTTAAACTCTTAATTTTGCTCAAATGGTAAAAATTTTAAATGGATACAATTTTTTAAAAATGCATAAAAATAAACATCAATATTATCGATCAAAATTATTTTTTTAAATCAAATTCTGCAAAGCATATCCATAAGAATATTCCAATAAAACCTCTTATTGCAAGGCAAAGCAAATTATTTAAAAAAACTAAAGTGCATTAAATAAGACAAATAAGAATGCTGCATTGCATATATATGTCATTCCAGTTGGAGTCTGGTAGTGAATAAGAAAAGAACAATTGTGCTTATTAGCAGAGGCTAATTTAACTACAGGATCAAGATGGAGTCTCCCAAAGCTTTGCAAAGAACTCCACCCCTAAAAGATATTGAGTGACAACACACTCAACCAGTGGAGCATAGGCAGAATCATGACATCATGAGAAGACCTTCATCTGGCTGTACGTAACCCCGAGGATACAATATAGTGTTACTCAGAAGTGTTGCATACCCAAAATGCCAGTTGAAGTTAGTGAGAGCTGTGAGTGCTTGGCTCCACTGAAAGCCAAGCCCGAAGCAACTACCGAGAGTTGATTAATCTTTGTGCCTGTGTCACATGCATCCACCAACTCAAACCTGATGATGCAAAGTGGGACTGAGCAAAGCAAAACATCACAGCATTTCAAAGATATCATAAGGCAAGTTGTGCTATTTAAAACCAAGTGTTGCTTACTTTAAAAGTAATTAAATCATCTGTTAAATTGCCCTGCACATACACATATACAATATACTTTCCCACCCTGCAGATATGGGGCTGATATCCATCTGATCAGTGCATTTGTCATGCACCTTTGAGCCCCTCCTTATAATAAGGGTATGAAACTTAGGAGAGCAGGTAAGATGAACTTTATTTCCTGGACTCAGTGACCTGACCTGGGTCAAGGCTAATACCCTGACACGTGACTGGGGTCCAGATACACTGACTCTAGTAGTCACCGTTACCACTCATCTGCATTCTGCCAACTAATAGATACATACAAATGTATATTAGCCAATCTCTATTGGACAGCTCCCTAAGAAGGATAACTACTCACTAGAGCTTTCCTTTCTGACGCGCAGGAACATCTTCCAATCAGCACATGGGAATCAAAGCACAGTCTCTTCAAGGCAGTAGGCTCTACATGCAAATCTCTGAGAATTACGCTGCAGTCACTGAAAGGCCCTGGGATCTCTGTGCTAAGCCAGGCGGAATCAAGCTGCAGTCTTTCAAGTGCAGGGAGATTTAGAAGTCAGCTCCTGGGGTTGGGGGAGCAAACCACTCTCTCTTCAGCACGGTAGAAATTACACTCCAGCCTAGTCCTCCACCCCTCAACTGAGCCCCGGCCTCTCCAGTGCATTAAGACACCCACAGAGTGTAGCCGCCACTAGGGAATGGAGCTGAAGTCTCTTGAGCGCAGTCCAAGCTGCGTCTCTGGGAATCATACAGCCGTCTCTGGAGGGTGACTATAAGCACAAGACAGACCGCTAGGAAATTGAAAGGCAGTTTCCTAAATGCAGATCTATAAGCCGGGCTCAAAGTGGGACGCGCAGACTCACAGCCATTATCTTCCTCCCCTCCGAGATTCCTGTTCGCATTTGGAACCTGTTTCCCTAATTATTCCACTGCTAGTGGAAACCAGCTCATTCTTCTTCCTCTCCAGAACTCTTTGATTTATCTTTCTGTCTGGATAACAGCTTCCGCCCCACCCCCTTCTCCTCAGGGAATTCAATTTTCATTCATTTTTCTGCTTTGCTAGATTGATATAGACCCTCTGCCCTGGTCCATATTACTCATCGCAGCAAAGAAAAAGCAAGGAGGGCAATACAGAGCCAAACCTCAAGGGAGCTTCCTTCTTCCCAGAGGGAGCCGCTAGGAGCTGTCCAATGAAAGAACAGGATCCCATGCGCTCTGACTCTCCATGGCTTTCCAGTCATCCGTCATCCATTCCTCTACCCTCCTAGCCTTTCTTTTGTCTCTTGCCCTTCCCCTCTGGCCATCTGGAATGTGCACTCTTATTTTCTGGTCGTCTGTCAGGCACAGCGCTGTTACCAGGACACAGAAAACCTAAGACACAGGTGGCAGGGTTAGGTGGGCCAGAGAGACAAGAGACCTGGTTCTGGGGCTGTTTTCTTCACCAGCAAACTCCCTTCTTTCCAGCAAAACTAAGTGTTTTGGGGCAGGGAGGGGGGAAATCCAATTTCCACATAAAGTACAAAATAGTTTCAGGATTTGCTTTGATTTTTTAAAAATTGACTTTTTTGGGGGGAGGAAGGGAGAGCAGACTTTTTTGTGGAAAGAACTGGGCAGTTTGTACAAGTGAAAACCCTGCGTCCCTGCCAAAGAAAGCGCTGGCTTCACTGGGGGGGGGGGGGGGGGGGGCAGAACATCACCCAGGAGCAAAGGCACCCTGGGCATTCAGAGACGTTTTCCCCTTTCTTTAACATTACCATGTCTGCAGCCACCAGCAGCAGCCAGCCAAACTGCAGGAGCAGAGCCGGGAGGCAGACCCTGGCCTTGCCTTATACTTTATAAGGTTGCTGCTGGGTCCTCTCTGTCGATGGCGATTTTAAATAATTGTCTCGAGTGTGAGAGAGGCCCAACTTCTGGTTCTTATCCATCAATAGCCAGAAAGAAACCAGCCGGACATTTAACCTGGTGCCACATCTACAAAGTGGTGTCCGAATTGGTAAAGCTATTCCTGGTCTCTTTATCCAGCTCTGCTCTGTGACAGGCTCCCTACCAGACTGTTTCTTCACTTTGTGAAGAGGGCACTGCTCAGGCAGTTTCACTGGGAGAATGGCTGCGTCCTCCCAGGTATCATGCATATACACCTCATAGAACTCCTTGGGGGAACATCCTCAGCTGGTGTATTGTCATTGCTCCATTGTGGAGCTATGGCTGTTTATACCAGCTGAAGATCTGCCCCCAGGGCCTAAATAATCAGGTTTCAGTGGGATTTAGGTGGTGCACAGGCCATGTTTTTAGCTCTCTGCAAAGGCAGGAATTTCACCTACTCCAGTGGTTCCCAAACGGGGGTTTGTGAACCCCTGGGGGTTCACCAAATGTTACAGGGGGTTCTCGGGGAAAAATTCCCTAATGGTGGACAGAGCTGTCCCTAGGGACCCCAGGCAGCACGGGGCCAGCAGCACTGGGACTTCCAAGAGCTAAGCAGATCAAAGCAAACATATCTATCACACTGAGGAGATTTAAACTTCACGACTCCTTATAAGAAATGGAAAGGGAGTTGGACATTTTTTGCTGTTTTTAAAATTAAATAGGCTGCTAGTGTTGTTTTTAAATTATTATGAAGAACAAGTTTAAGCTTTGTTGTAATGTGCATTGTTTGCCTGGACTGCTCAAGACCTGAATGCTTGTGTAGGAGGAACTCCTTGAGTTGGCTTCTTAAACACCTTCATGCTTTCACATCTGATACTCCTTGATGAAACATAGGAGTCAGAGGCGCCAGTATGGGGGGGCGACGAGGGTCATGTGCCGCCCCCTTCACGGGTCCCTCCCCTTTTTTTCCACTGCCCCTGCTGGCCCACTTTTCCAGCGGTGCCCCCCCAGGCCCTAGGGTGCACAGGGGCTTTGCCCCCGCACCCTTTTTTTCTACTGGCGCCTCTGATAGGAGCCTTGTCTTATAACAGGCTTAATCAAAAGTGATATAAGCTACAAAAGTGAGATCTTGGAAGAGTTGCCGTTTTTATAACGTAATAAAAATACTGTAATGATAAATTATAAAAGCAGTGATCTTGGAAATATAAAATTTGTTTTTATGACATGCTTATTACACACTATTTATTAATTATTATTTATGTTGAGGTAAGGGAGAAAATCCCTGGAAATATTCATTTTTAGGAGGGGGTTCATGAGACTTGACATTTTAGTGAAAGGGGTTCACGGGTTGTTAAAGTTTGGGAACCACTGACCTACTCTGAGCTACAGTATATCATTTTCTAGGGAATTGCCCTTCCCTCGGGTATTTTTTTGAATTACTAGGGCGGTTTGCATGAAAACTATCTCTACTATCTCTTGGATTGGATTCTTTACTATTGGTAAAAACTCACTTGTTCTTGCTGTTTATTCTCCCACCAGAAGTCATAATTCTCTGCTTATGGTCTCATAAGTCTCTGCTTGTAACATCATAATCAAATGTTTTAGCAGTTCATGATGTTGTCACAAGCAGAGGATTATGAGGTCACAAGAACAGGATCATGATTTAAGGTAGGGAATGAGCAGAAGCCCTGTATTCTTGTAAATGTACAGCAGATATAAAAGCAGAAACATTCTGGAAATCCAGAATTATTTTGTTAGGGTAGGGACTGTTGTTTATTTTGGGTTTATATAGCACCTGACACAATGGGGGCCTGATATTGATTAGGGCCTCTGGGTTCAATACAGGAGTGTAGTCGAGGGTAAATTAAGGTAAACGGAGCTTACCCACTTCTCATTCGGGGAATACATGAAGTTTAGCTGAGGTTAGTTTACCAACTTCTTTTTTTTTACCCACAACACCACTGCTTCAGTAATAAATCATAAGAAATCTATAAGGAGAATTTATCTCAGAGTTTCCCATGAGGCACTGGTGACTTCTGATTGCAAATTCTTTGGTGCAGCAATGTATCCAGCTCTGTGTTTGTACAATGCTTAGCATTCCGGGCCCTTAATGTGAAGGGGGACCTCTAGCTGCTATCAGTAATATTAAAGAATAATACAACTAAATAGGACCCTGCCCCACCGGTATACATTTAATTTATATAAATACACACCCACCTTAATGATTTGTGCATGCGAATGTTAGCTCTGCCCCAATTCAGCAAAGGATTTAAGCACATACCTAACTTTAAGCACTGCATGTGCTTAAGTACCTTGCTGAATCAGGGCCTGTGTGAAGACAACTACACCCAAGACTGGAAACACTAGAACCACGCAAGGCAGTGTAAAGAGATTTGAAACAAAAGGAACCTTCCACCCGCTGTGGCCCTAGGGCTGGTATTCTGATGTCAGCTAGGATCAAGATAAACAACATCCCATGCTAGCATGCAGTGTTGTTGTAGCTGTGTCAGTCCCAGGATATTAGAGAGGCAAGGTACTCCAGGGTAAGATCCAGCCCTCCAAAAGCACCCCACTAAAGGCCTCGTCTCCATTGCAGAAAGGCTCCCGGGTTGGTAAGGAGATAAAGCCCCTTTCACAGCTAGGTCAGCCACTGAAATCCAGCCCAAGTCAAAAGACATCACAAGTCACTGGGGGCTGTTCACTGGCTTATAGGAAAGGAGCGTGGTGGATCTCAGCCTGGTTCCCACTGTCGCTGTCAGCCATAAAACATACTGACAGTTCGCGCCGAGCTGCCAAGGACCGTGGAGACTGAGCTACCTTCTCATCCCCAGAGGGGGTCTGTCCATGTGCGGGGCTGGGGCACATGGGCGGGGAAGCGTCAGTGCTGCTGCCTGGAGTGGACCTGTTCTGGTGAGGACACAGGATTTGGCTTCCAGGGCTGTCAGCTGATCACCTTTCACCAGCCCTCAGTCCACTTAGAGAAACAGTCTAAAGCACAGGGTGGGCAAATACTCGCCAAGGGCCAGCACGCACCCACCCGTCTCCTGCCCATGGTAACTAAAGATCAGGAAGGGCCAAAAGATGCCCTCAGTCTGCAATGGAGAGACAACGGATGAGGTCAGCCTGTGCTACGGCCCTTGAGGTTACTCTCCCCTTTCACAGGGGCTGTTTTCCCTTTAAGAGGAGCAGTGGGCAGGGGGGAAGGGGAGATAAACAATCAGCTGAAAAACCAAACTCCCAAAGAGCACAGCTCCAGCCCAGAGCCTGGCGCAACAGAACCAATGTGAAAAATCCCCCCCAGTACCAGGGGTGAACGTTCGCAGCCATCAGAGCCGAAATGCAGAAAACTATCCATCCTCAGCCCTTCTAAAGGAACTCAAGGACTGTTCAGAGACAAGGGCTGGGCTGGCAGGATCCCCTCCATTCTGCAGCTCCCCAGCACCCACGAGCCTCGGCGGCAAGCCCTTATTGATCACACAGGCAGGAATACATGAATGCTTAGCCATAGCTACAACACAGAAATGGTTTATACAGAACGTTGCAATAGCCCCTCCCCCACTACTCCAGTGCTATCCATTCTATACCCCCTCATCTTGCATACCCCCTTCCTCTGGCTAGAGAGAGAGGTGGATCCAGGTACAGAGTATTTACAAACACGGACGAGCTTCTGTACTCACCAGAGGTTGAAGAAAGAGTCTCTCATTTCAGGAACTGCAGAGCAGGAGGATGCTATTTTAATTGAAAATATTTAAACATTAGCTGAATCCATATTTGCTCCAATACACATACATCGAGGGGCTGGGTCCTTGGGGGGACTTATTTAAATGCCCCAAAAACAAGCTTAAGAGGAGAAGAAAACAAGGTGGAAAGGGAAGAGGCAAAGGTGGCAGGTCTCCCAGAAGAGAAGGTACTTTGATCCCGCTCTGAAGCTGGGAAAGTGACTCTGTGTGTGTCAGGGGAGGACGGGGGAGGAAGGGGGGCTGGAAAAACAACCTCAGAGAAAATTAAATTGCACTTGAGGGCAAATTCTATTAGGGAATAGCGACTGTCTCTCAACAGCCTGTGTCCATTTAGGTAATTAGTTGCAGACCAGGAAGCTCCATCCAGAAGTTGGTCGGGTGGGGGGAGGAGGGGGCTCTCCCTGCTTCATAGGAGTTTGAGTTGACCCATGCAGGCCTGTCATTATCCTACTCTCTGTCTTACTACTGCTCACCTGGGCCTCAGCAGAGATCCAGGTCCCACACGGCCCTGCTGTTGCTCCATGTTCAATCACACCTCTTGCCCATCTGAATCCCACTCCATCCTACACAGAACTGATACTACAGTATCCCTCTGTTCTACCTCTCACCTGTCCCTAATTCCAGATCCAAATCCCTTTGACACAGACGGGCTGTTATCTCTCTCAACTCATACCTGACCTTTATGGTGCAGGACAATTCCCTCTCCTAATCAGGTCTTTGGTGTCATGCTTTCCCCTTTATATTATTATGCTTCCTGATGTCTCTGGATCTCCTGGGCCTGTCAAAATCAGTCTTCATTTATCACTAGAATGAGCCCATTCTCCCAGGAAGACGCCTGGAATCATCTCTTATTATAAGATGGAGAAATTGGTGGGAGTAGCTCCTATTCCAGCCCAGGGACCTTTTCCATATTCCCAGGTAATGCCTGCATGCTCTCTCCACCCATGTCGCAGGGAATCTGTTGCCATAACTTCTCTTTTCAAAGGGGCTGCCAGAACAACCACACTCCAAGCATGACACCCAGATAGAACCTCTATTCACAGAGGTTATTGGATGTCTCTATTTACAGAGACATCCAATTCAGAAGTCGAGCAACCCTTAATAAAACAATGCTACAGTATTCCACAGTGACCACCCCAACACCACATCATAGTGTTTCGCACCATTGCAGTAAAATATTGCAGTGTCTTCCTGTTATATAGAACATACACACAGAGAAGTTAGATGTAAAGTACTCAGACTGGAAGGTTGCAACACCACACTGCTTTATTTCCTAGACTACAGAAAGATAACACACAAGGACTCCAAAACAGAGAGCGACAAAGCAGGCTGCTCCCTAAAAAAGATAGGCTCCACTCACCCCACCTTGCTCTAGGCTGGCTGTTGGCTCCTGACTGCTGGTAGGCCCAGATCCCACACTTCTCTACAGACCTCTTCCCCCGCCCCCATAATGCAAGCAGGAGCAAGAAACCCCCTGCAATTTTAAGTGACAGGTTACAATGGGAATACAGTACACCACATTTCCTTTAGAAATAATCTCTTAGTGAAGACATTGACAGTGACCTCACAAAGGCCTGTTTCTAACAGCAATCCAGCAAGATGGGGCAGTGAGTTAATGACCTCAACGCAGGGCCATCCCTAGGGGGGTGCAGGGCCCGGGACATAGGCGCCGAGTTTCTAATCTGCTGGGGGGTGCTCTCCCTGGCTCCATCTAGTCCCCACCCCCAACTCCACCCCTTCCCCCAGGGCCCCACCCCTGCTCCTTACCACCCCTTCCTGCCCTGCCTCTTCCTGCCCCTCCCTGCCTCTTCCCTGCCCAGTTCCGCCCCCTCCCCCGAGCGCGCTGCGCCCTCATTCCTCTCCCCTCCCCCCAGCCCCTCCTGATGCTGCGAAACATCTGATCCACGGCAGGCGGTAGTCGCTGAGAGGGAGGGGGAGGGTCTCATTGGTGGGGCCCGCCGGCGGGCAGGAGGCGCTGGGGGAGAGGGGAAGGTTCTGGTAGGGGGGATCCTCCTTGTCCCCCCAACCTGCCTACCGCTTGCCTCCCCGTTCACCTCCTCACCCCGCTCGCCTATCCGCCTCCCGCCTAACCTCCCCGCCTGCCTTCTGCAGGGCTCCCAAAAGCGCAGGGCCCAGGGCGGTCGCCCCAATTCGCCATACCTCAGGGACGGCTCTGCCTCAATGCTTCCTTGAGACCAGCCCAGCAAGGCAGAGCTGCTGACCCAGGAACTTCAGAGAGAGCTTTGTCTTGACCTTATTCCACTAAGGTAACGGCACTTGGCCAGTCACCTCACAGAGACCTGTGTCTTCATATTGCTCCTACGAGCTAGCGTTGCTGAGTCGGTTTAAAGTAAGGGTGTGTCTCCGGGGGGGAGCTTAGCTTAGCTACTCCTCCTCCTACCCCTTCTTCTAGGCATAGAGGAACTCTGCACCCTCAATAGCTGAATCGAAATGAGCTCCTGGAGGCCTGCTTCGCATCTGCATCCTCTGCTATATGAGCATGGGTAGAGAACCACCTGGAGCCTCCTTATGGCAGAAGGTAGTACTGCATCCAGCAGTACCATAGTACACCTCTACCCCGATATAATGCGACCTGATATAACACGAATTCAGATATAACGTGGTAAAGCAGTGCTCCGGGGGGGAGGGGGGAAGCGGGGCTGCGCACTCCGGCGGATCAAAGCAAGTTTGATATAACGCGGTTTCACCTATAACGCGGTAAGATTTTTTGGCTCCCGAGGACAGCGTTATATCGGGGTAGAGGTGTATATTAGAAATACTACACACCACTTATAACATAGCTGGCAGCTGGGGCATTATTGGTGGGACTTAGCCGCCCCAGCTGTCCCTAGCTTCAAGTGTGGTTTGTAGACAGCACCATCGGAATCATGCACGATAAGAAAGTCGCATGAATAATAACCAAAGATACACTCAGTGCTTCATGAGCTAATACATGGAAAATTGGCGAAACCCCAGACCCTGCTGGCTGAGTTGCAGAATGGATACTGTACAGGGATGCTCAGTCCCAGGGCATAGGGTGACAATGCTGAACTATATCATATTTATTGAAATAGCAAAACAGATGATGGTAAAAAAGCCCCAAGGAAAGGGTCATTTCTTGGCATGTCTGACCTGTTTTGTTTAGTTTAATTGCTCTGTTCTGCCTCAGTACAGGGTGGCCAGCACCCTTTCTGCTCTCCTTGGCACGAGCCCTGTATCTGGCTCATTTAGAGCATGAAAAGCTGCATGCTGCATATTCACATCTTGCAGCAGAGCCCAAGAGGCAATTGAGTTACCCTATCTTGAGCCAGCCCCAAGAAAGAAGCTACCGAATTGCATGCATGTGGTTGAGTCAGGGCAGTTGTGTTGGACTTGAGGAAAGCCTCGGCCAGGTTCTTAGAAGGAGTTGGAATGCCTCAATCAGGATTATAGAAAGTCTGGTTATCGGCCTCTCTTTTTCCTGCCTGCACTGGCAGCTGTAGTTCCTTCTGTAAATCTCACTGCTCTGCCTGGCAGTAATGCTAAGCTGAGCAGAACTTCCCTGCAGCTCTGAGATGACTGGCTTGCTGTAGCTCCATGGCTGTCCCGTCCTCCTCTAGCATCCACCCAGGTGTACACCTGCTAATTCTGTCTCCGCTCATGTCCACACTTGTCCAAAGCAGTGGGGACTGAATGACTCAAAGGCTTGGCGATGGGCTGTGGAGACATAGCTCTTGAAGTGGCTGGCTCAAGTCCAGGAGTGGATGCAAACTGTCATCTAGCAGCCGTTTGGTGGCTTCAGCAAAATGAGTTAATTGTTCTCAGTCCAGTCCCAAGTGGACAATTGTCCACAGAACTACAACTAGCACTCGCTGGCTCCTCTCAGCAAGAGAGGCCAAGGACATATGTGCCTGGAGACCCAATTGCCCCTCCTTATAGAAGTGTGCTCTCCAGGCTAGGATGGAGGCACAGTGGCTGGAGAGCAGCAAGGAGGGAAGCTTGCATCGTCGCTGTCTATGCACTTTTAAGAATCTAGTAGGCTGCTGTCGGCAGGGCAGCTGCCATTTTGTGAGGTGGAGAGGTTGCAGCATGTGCCCGATGGGGGACACACACTGCACTCTCTCATGGGGACTTGAGCATTGTTCTGTCTTGGATTTTTGTTTCTCTTCAGCTCACTTGGGCTGAGAATGGGTGTGTTGCTGGCAGGGTGTGGGTGAAACTCCTTTGGAGTCTGCCAGCTTCTGGAACGCTGAACCTAGACTCTGGTCCTAGCCTCTGGACTACAGCAACAATGGCTCCATTTCCCAGCCTGCTGAAGGTCTGCGGAGAGGACGGAGTAGACTGGAAACTCCTCCAAAAGCCGATAAGGACGCTTTGGATGGAGTGATTTATATAGACAGTTTGCTGGGCCAATGAGGAGCCTGGACTGCTCAGTCCCTTAGAGGGAGGAACAGACTGCCTTAGAGACAGTTTGGGAATTCTTCTGGTTTCACATCGGGGCTGTTTAGGTTTGGAGTGGGGAGAGGAGCAACACAGCCTGGGGAAGCTCGACTCCCACTCCCCACCCAAAGGGAGATGTTGAACTGTTGTGGGATTGAATAGGCGATCAGGGAGTTCCAGCCCTGCGGAGACCAGCAGTCGGGGCCTGGGGGCAGAGAGCCAACTCGGTGCCAGCTCCCTTGACCTAGCCGAGACCTCCACAGCACTCCAGCCGAGGGAGCCAGGAGAGGACTCTACCCCACCCCACCCAGGGGTGAAGACACTGTAAGGAAACCCCTTTCTTTTTGTTCAAGCCAACCAGCAATCACAGCACTCATCGCAGGATTTATTCTCAGCGTCCCTTCTCCCTGGGCTGGTGCTAAGGAGGAAGCCAGGGAGTTGTGTACAGTGATGAATGTAGGGAGGTGGGGAGTTCGTTATATTGTTGATGTTTGAGTATTTTAGTTCATCTTAATCCTTTCCATCCCTAGAGCTTTGGTTTTCTGTCCCCAATACAGCCGTCTGTGTTATATTGGTCTTCCTGAGTGTGGCATTTCATTTGTGGGGGCCTGTATTAATATATTTTGTTGTTTTGGTACTGGGTTGTATTAGTTATTGTCCCATGGACCAGCACCCCTTGTGGCCCAAGCACAGAGAGGAGTCACCAGGGGTGGAGGCACTAGGTGCCAGAATCAAGAACCACGTGAGGAGACAGGGAGAAGCAGCACCAATTAGCAAACACCAGGGTCGAGCCGTGGCTCAGGAGAGGGGCTATATGTGGGTGTGCAGAGAAACACAGCACCCCTTTTTCAGCAGCAGCCCCCTTCAGGGGAAGGAGGAAGAATCCGAAGAATGAACCCCAGAGAGTTGATGCTATGGGTGAGAAGGGGTTGGATGACGTGGTGGGGGAGAGGGGAGAGGAAAGGCTGGAGGAGGATCATGGAGAGACCATGTAATGCAGGGGGAAGCAAGCAGCACAAAGAGACCAGCAGAAGGTTGGGGTCAAGGTGGATAGAGACAACTCAACCTGGGAGAGAGGAGGGGTTGGCGAGAGGAGGGGGATGGATAGCATGGAATGAGGGCAAATGTGGAAGAGACACAGGATGAGGAAAGAAGATTCTACTTTTCAAATAAGGGTACAGAGCCAAGGGAAGGAGAGAGAGAGAGAGACCCAAACAGCAAGGTCTGGAGATGGGAGGGCAGAAGAACAGGAATAGGGCCCAGAAGAGAGAGTCTGAGGAAACACACACCATGCAGGTTAATGAGCTGAGTTCCATCCCTTTCTGCCCCTTCCCCTTGTCCTGTTCCCATGGCAGACGTGCCATCCCTTTGTCCATTTCAGGAGGACGGGCAGGAGGGCTGTTCTGGGCACTCGCTCTCAGGCAATTGCTGCCCACTCAAGATTCTTCAGTTCACTAACTGGAGAGAAAAGGGACCGAAGGAATAATCTAAAATGCTCCAGCAGGTGGGGGCCCGGAGACCCTCCAGAGACTTGAGCTGTTTGTCCAGGACTCGAGCTGTGCAAAGGTTTTGGACTAACAGTTTAATTTTGATCGACCCCAAACTATTCACGAAGTTGACACAAATCTTTTCAGCCATTTACAAAATGGCTGCAGGAGGAGATGGTGCTCCCACCCTCCCATAACTTTTAGCCTAGTGATTAAGGTACTCACCTGAAACGTGAAAGACTCAGGTTCAACTCTCCACTCTGGTCCAAGAGGTGAACTGCTTGGTAATAGTGACCATAATGTAATTAAATTTAACATCCTTGTAGGGGCAAAATACCAAAGAAACTCACCACAGCAGCATTTAACTTCAAAAAGTGGAACTATCCAAAAATGAGGAAGCTAGTTAAATGGAAATTAAAAGGAACAGTCACTAGAATAAAATGCTTGCAAGCTGCATGGAAACTTTTAAAAAACACAATAATAGAGGCTCAAACAAATAGAGCCCCTCGCCCCCCAAGAAGACAGTAAGAGGAACAAAAAAAGTAGCACCATGAGTAAACAGCAGAATAAAAGAGGTGGTTAGAGACAAAATGACAGTCTTTAAAAATTGGTAGTCAAATCTACTGAAGAAAATAGAAAGGAGCGCACACTCTGGCAAGTCAAGTATGAAAGTGTAATTAGGCAGGCCAAAACAGAATTTGAAGAGCAACTAGCAAAGATGCAAAAACTAACTGCAACCATTTTTTTTAAAGTGCATCAGTAGCAGGAAGCTTGCCAAACAATCAGTGGGGCCATTGGATGAGCGAAGTGCAAAAGGAGCACTCAAGGATGACAAGGCTGTGTGGTGGAGAAACTAAATGAATTCTTTGCACTGGTCTTCACTGCAGAGGATGTGAAGGAGATTCCCACATCTGAACCATTCTTTTTGGGTGACAAATCTGATGAACTGTCCCAGACTGAGGTGTCAGTAGAGGAAGTTTTGGAACAAATTGATAAATTAAACAATAATAAGTTACCAGAACTAGAAGGTATTCACCCAAGAGTTCTGAAGGAACTCAAATATGAAATTGCAGAACTACTAACTGGTATGTAGCCTATCACTTAATTCAGCCTCTGTACCAGATGACTGGAGGATAGGAATGTAATGCTGATTTTTTAAAAAGGCTCCAGAGGCGATCCTGGCAATTACAGGCTGGTAAGCTTAACTTCAGTACCAGGCAAATTGGTTGAAACTATAGTAAAGAACAGAATTATCAGATATACAGAGGAACATGATTTGTTGGGGAAGAGTCAATGTGGTTTTTGTAAAGGGAAATCATGCCTCACCAATTCTTTGAGGAAGTCAACAAACATGTGGACAAGGATGATCCAGTGGATATAATGTACTTGGACTTCAGAAAGCCTTGGACAAGGTCACTCACCAAAGGCTCTTAAGCAAAGCAGTCATGGAATAAGAGGGAAGATCCTCTCATGGGTCAGTAACTGGTTAAAAGCTAGGAAACAAAGGGTAGGAATAAATGGTCAGTTTTCACAGTGGAGCGACGTAAATAGTGGGGTCCTCAAGGGATCTGTACTGGGACCAGTGCTTGTCAACATAGTCATAAATGATCTGGAAAAAGGGATAAACAGTGAGGTGGCAAAGTTTGCAGTTGATTCAAAATTACTCACAATAGTTAAGTCCAAAGCTGACTGCAAAGAAATCTCACAAAACTGGGTGACTGGGCAATAACATGGCAGATGAAATTCAATGTTGATAAATGCAAAGTAATGCACATTGGAAAACATAATCCGAACACTAAATACAAAATGATGGGGTCTAAATGTGCTGCTACCACTCAAGAAAGAGATCCTGGAGTCCTTATGGATAATTCTCTGAAAACATCTGCTCAGTGTGCAGCAGCAGTCCAAAAAGCTAATAGACTGTCAGGAACCATTAGGAAAGGGATACATAGTAAGACAGAAAATACCATAATGCCACAATATAAATCCATGACACACACACACCTTGAGTACTGCATGTGGTTCTTGTCCCATCTCAAAAAAACAAAATATATTAGAATTGGAAAAGTACAGAGAAGGGCAACAAAACTAAGGAGGGGTATGAAACAGCTTCCAGGTGAGGAGAGATTAAAAAGAGTGGGACTGTTCATCTTAGCAAAGAGACAACTAAGGGAGGCTATAGACCTCAATCATAATCAGGAATGATGTGGAGAAAAAGTGTTATTTATCCTTTCACATAACACAAGAATCCAGGGTCATCCAATGAAATGCATAGGCAGCAAATTTAAAACAGACATAAAAAAGTACTTCTTCACACAGTCAACCTGTGGAACTCATTGCCAGGGGATGTTGTGACGGCCAAAGGTATAACCAGGTTAAAAAAAGACTTAGATAAGGTTATGGATGATAGGCCCATCAATGGCTACTAGCCAAGATAGTCAGGTACACAACCCCATGCTCAAGAATAGATCTGAAACAGACTTTTGATTCACCAAAAATTCAGGAACATTTCAGATTTGGTTCGCCCCAAACTGAATTTCCCCCCCAATTTTTCTGAACTACCACCAAACCGAAATATCAATTCTTCACCCTGCTCTACCCAGGGACCCCTGATTGGCTGAGGGGACTCGCAAGGAGAGATGTCACTTACTGATAAATTGTGCCTTCATAGTGAGACCAAGTCATTAATAGCTGTTTGGTAGCTTATGTGACATGAGCTGCTAGACCCCACAGGGCAGGCGTCGGCATCAAACACAAGTGGCCCCTTTGGACAACTCAGCACAGTGGACTGTGCACATTGATAGGCTGAGCAAGGATGGAGATGGCATAATCCTTTCACCCCCCTCGAGGCAGTCTGGCCAGGGTAAAGCAGAGCACAGTGCTCTGGGAAAGCTGTGACTGAGTCCAGGACTCTCATCTCCAGGCCTGTCTGTCTAGCACCTTTCACCAGTACTAAATGCACAGGCAAAGAGAAGCTGAGCGGAGTCTTCCTTTCCGTTAAATCAGCTGTTGCTTTAAGTAGGACAGTAGCAGCACCCATGATAACCAGCCTTTTCCATGCAAAATGTCTGGATTGTAAAGAGCAGCGGCCCTTCAGTGGTGTGCAGCATTCCGGGAGCTAACTGGACTCGGTGTAGTTTCCAAGTCAGCCTGGGCACAAGGCAGCGGGAACGATGGGCATCCCCCAGCAGGTCTCTACCATGAAGCTGGACATCAAGCGTAATGCTTGGAAGAAGCCATTAGGTCATGTGTGTGGGGGGGGGAGAGGGGGGACACAACGACTTTGCAGCGACTCAGCTGCATTGCCCTGACACTAACAGTAGCCAACACAAATGGTTCCAACTCTTAGCCACAAGCACTTCGCTGCTAAAACAGCCTATGGAAAAGGCAGGTCAGGGACTGTCCCCTGCAGCTGGCTGGGAGCTGAACTTGGGGTATTTCACTCTCAAAGCAGCCCTCCTTTCCCCTCGGCCCTGCCCACTTGATGGAAGAGGGGACCAGCTGGTGGGGAGGGGAGGACCCCTTAGGTTTATAGATAATGCTCACAGGCACCCTGGGGAAATCAGGGTGAAAGGCGACAGAGGCAGCAGCAGCCCTGCTAATGACGAGGACCCACCCCATCTATCAATCACAGGGCTTGGGAGGGGCAATGACGGACATGAATAGTGTCTGGGGCACACAGCCCCTGGCAGACGTTCTCTCTGGATACAGGGCAGCCAGTGTGTCCACAGACTTTGCGCAGATGTGCCAAGAGCTTAATATGATGCTCCCATGGGAGGCTTCCCTTGTGGCCTCCGGCAAACCCTAAATTCTGGGGGAGCGGGTGGGGGAGGTGTTGCAAAGGGGAGCTTGAAGCATTTGCTTTCTCCATTTCATCAGGATGATTTCCCCACCAGCAGGAGGAGGGCAGGCAGAAACAGGCTTAGATTAAGTATCCGTTGCTGGAAAGGCTGATACTTTATCCCCAACCCATACAGAGGGTATTGATGGTGCAGTCCAGGGTTCAACAGGTGTACTGTTATGTTGAGGGTTGGGGGAAACCTCCTTGCAGCTAATGGGCATAACAGCCTCCATTCAGGATCCATGTAAGAAGCATGTCAGCTCCTTTATGGAGTGAAAGAGCTGAAACAATAGAAGTCACTGCACAGCCACAGGCAACATTCCAGGCTGCTCAGGAATCCAAGTTATGTGGGCAGAGGGTTTCACTGGGGCGGAGTGTAAAGGCAGAGGGCTAGGTGGGTGAGGTTTGTGTGCATCTGAGAAAGAAAGAGAGAGAAGCACACAGAGAAGGCAGCAAGGAAACCTCAGAGACAACCAGGGAAGTGTGACCCTGATGAAAAGCTGAGGGACAGCTTTTGGGCTAAGTGCTGGCTGGAAAGAGGCTTGGAACAGTGAGCAAAGAAATTATCTCCTGAACAACTGAAACTGTTTGATTCTTGCTGCGTTCAGGGAAACGGGACTTTATGTGAATTCTTTGTAACTTAACAGGATTGCAAAGAAATACTTGACTCCCTCATCAGTTTCTCCTCCTCCTACAAGAGCAACTCTCGGAGCCCCGTATACTGGATAATCGCATCGAAAGGCATAACCATATGATGAAAGGGGGGAGAGGTTGAAGACCATATATTGGAATTTCCATCCCCTGGGGAAGGGTTGGGAGACACCAGCCTTTTAGTGCAATCTGCCCCATTGCAAAGGCAAAGAGCCACACATTGTTTGGGGAGTTGCTGGGGTGGTCGCAGTGCAAGGACCTAAACAGAAGAGCCTCTCTGCTAGGGCTGATTCGGCAGAATCCAAAAACGGGGCGACGCCAGCAGAGGCAGGGGGATCACCCCAGCCCCTCCCGTCTGTTGGGTGCAGGAGTTTTAACCAGGGGCTCCCAGGAGCCCTCCCACCCCCATCCAGCAACAAGCTGCTCTCCCCACTCTAACACCCCTCTCCCTGATATAAAGGCAGCTAGGTTAATTCTAGGCCATGCTGAGCTCTCCCTTGCCACAGAGCCTCATCCTCTTAATGCACTCGCAGAATAGGAGCTAAAGCAAGGGAGGAGGCCTAGTAGGTTGGCACAGCCGCAGGCAGAGGCCCCTGGCCCTCCACTTCTAACTGACAGAGTCAACACTACCTTGGTGATTTCTCTTCTCCCCCAGCCCCGTTGCTTTGGAGACCCACTGGCCTGCCGGGGGCAGCTCTGCTTCCATTTAAACCAGGGGTAGGCAACCTATGGCACGCGTGCCAAAGGCGGCACATGAGCTGATTTTCAGTGGCACTCACACTGCCCGGGTCCTGGCCACCGGTCCGAGGGGCTCTGCATTTTAATTTAATTTTAAATGAAGCTTCTTAAACATTTTAAAAACCTTATTTACTTTACATACAACAATAGTTTAGTTATATATTATAGACTTATAGAAAGAGACCTTCTAAAAATGTTAAAATGTATTACTGGCACGCGAAATCTTAAATTAGAGTGAATAAATGAAGACTCAGCACACCACTTCTGAAAGGTTGCCGACCCCTGATTTAAACCCTCACCACATCCAGCCAGGCAGAGAAATTGCAGGGCTAGAAGGGGCCCAGAACTGGCACCTGCCAGGATCTGGGCCTGCCTTCCCGCTCTCAGGCTGTGGAGAAATTCAGCCCAAATCTACTCACCTTGGTACCTCCATGGCCCCATCACCACCCAGCCACGAATGGACTTAGCCTAGGGGGGAGGGAAGTATTGGTCCCATTTGGCAGATGGGAGCTGGGGCACACCAAGGTGAAGTGATTTTCCCAAGGCTATGCTGGGAGTTGGTGGCAGAGCAGAGAACCAAACCCAGAACACCTGAGCCCCAGGCCTGTGCCTTAACCACTAGGTAACCCTTCCTCCCCCGAGGAGGGGGACCGCCAGTGCTGCTTTGAGTGTGTGGGTGGGGGCAGGTGCTAGACAGAGCCCCCAGGAGGTGGGGAGCAGATAGAGAGATGGGAAAAGGGACACGGGTGGGGAGTAAGGACTTAGAGAAGAAACAAGAGTGAGAGAAAGGGGCAGGGAGAGCGATAGGAAGGAAGAGGGGAAAGACTCCCCACTGCTTATCCCTCCCATCTGCCTCCTTCCCACAGCCACCAGTGGCCCTCAGCTTCCAAACAGGCCCTAAGCAGGTGTGAGGCACCGGGCGAAGGACCCAGGTCTCCCTGCCCCCCATACCAACCAGAGCCAGTGCACCCTGCTTCCTGTGGTACCTCTAGGTCTCCCCTACCCCCACCTGAGCAAAGTGAAGATGTCAAGAAAAAAGGCTCCAAATCGGATTGACACCCACTGCCCCCCTTAATAAAGTTTATTATCAGCCGGTCTCTAATCCTTTTAAATCCCCCACAGCGGGGGAAGGGCCGGGATTAGAGGAGGCCGGCGTAATCCCAATGAATTTGTTACAGGAGGATTTAGCCAGCGCCAGGGGAGCAGATGGCCCGGGACCAGCTCTGGAAAACAACCATTTTCCTTAATGATTTGTAACAAGGATAAAAGGGCAGGAGAAATGGGGCCAGCAGCTCTGCGGAGAGGTGGGGTGTGGGGAGAAGGGGGCCACAGTGCAAAGAAGAGGAGGCGACACAGGTTCATTCAATCCTTTAGAAGACAAACCGAGACAGTCAAAGCTCCAGCAAAATGCACAGTGGGGAGGGAGGAGACACTGCCTGCCCCAACCTCCATCCTCAGCATCCCGGCCAGCAGCACACGCCCGTCCCTGGAGGGAGGGTACTAATAGCGCCTGGTGACAGCAGTGCCCAGCGTGCCCATGGGGAGATGGGGAAAATGCATTCTGGTGCATCCTCACCCTACATCCAGGCTCCCTCCCCCCCCACACCCCGTTTGCGGCAAGGGCATCTGATTGCCCTGACAGTGCCTCAGAGGAGTCCATACGCCAGGCAGAGCTCCACCACAGCTGCCAGAGCAGGGGCAAGCTTCCCCCACCCCACTAAGGTGCCTCACCACAACCCACAGGACCCACGCTAAGGTGGGTGGGTGGCTCAGGCCAGGAAGCCCCATCAGGATCTGGCCTGTGCTGACAGTGGTGACATGAATTGTCCACCAGGAGCTGAATGGAGCCCCACCAGCTCAACGGACACAGGGCCCTGAACAGCTGGCAACTGGGTGTGGCCCAGACAGCCCCCTAAAGAAGAATCAAGCTGGCGACAGGTGAATGACTCCATAATCCATTAACAATCCTCTCCCCTTTCTCATTCCCTGCTCATCAAGGACCAAAGACACCTGTGTGCTCTCATATTCAGAAGAACCAACTGCAACAGCCAACCTACTGCTCCAATACCAGGGCAGCACTCCGAGTACCTGGGAGCCAGGGAGACCAACTAGAAACGGCCAGGTAAGGTGCCTGTGCTTGGTTCAGTGCTGCTGGGGTGCTAAGGGCTGGAGAGCAATGGGCAACCGTGTGCCTCGGGCTAGTCTGCAGCCAACCAGGATGGAACTCTGAAAACAGCTGAGCCATCCTCTCTCTTCCAGGCCAGGCTGAGTGATGCAAACTTCTGCTGGATTAAAACAAGGCAACAGGGAGCAAAAGGAAGGCTATTCCTGGCCCTTCCCAGGTGAAGTTGGTGCACAGGAGAAACAGGACTTTAAATCTCTTTGGGATGGAACATGGCAGAGGGGAGCAGAGCACAGGAGGGGTGGAGAATCAAAGGCTATGCTCCTTGTAAAAGGGTTGCTACTTTAGATGACAAATGATGCAGTGTGGTACCTGGCTTTGAGCGAAGGCTTGCAGAATCCTGAAGGGTAGGGCAGGGAGGGCCAGAGGTGAAAGTAAGCCAGTCCGGTCCGGTGTACTAGCAAGAGCCGGTACGCCATGCCGGACTGGACCGGCTTCTCCGGAGGTGATTTAAAGGACCCAGGGCTCCAGCCACTGCGGGGAGCCCCAGGCCCTTTAAAGTGCCACCCGAGCCCCGCAGCCGGAGCTCCGGTGGCACTTTAAAGGGCCCGAGTCTCCCCGCAGCGGCCAGAGCCTCTGGCCCTTTAAATCGCTGCCGGATCCCTGCCACCGCTACCCCAGCCCTAGCCCTGCCACCCCAGGGTATTAGTGGCAGGGGTCCCGTGGTGATTTAAAGGGCCTGGAGCTCCGCGACGGCCAGAGCCCCGGGCCCTTTAATTCGCCCCTGAGCTCCGGGGTGATTTAAAGGCCGTGGGGCTCACAGCCGCAGCCCCAGGGCCTTTAAATCTTGAAAGGCCCCGCCTCTTCCAGTTGAGGCCCCGCCCCACTCAGGACTCCAGGTACCGGTAAGTCCTTTAAGTTACTTTCACCCCTGGGGAAGGCCCATGTACTGGAGGGTCCTGCACCGACAGAAGAGATGTAGGGATGTGCATGGATTTCTTTTGACAGAGGGGAGTCAGAAGTCTTTCCTCAGACCCCCTCCCCCAAGCCAAGAAGGTGGTCAGTAGCACACAATGCACCATCGGATTTGCACTGGGGATGCAAAAAGAGGTGGTCACAGGGCCAGGAGGGGGCTAGTGGAAGGAGACCAGGAACAGGAGGCACAAGGAGAGTTGAGGTGGAGAAGAGACAGGAGTAAACAGGGCATGAAGGAAAAGCAGGTTGGTCCCTACCCCACTCAGCTCCTTGGCTGGCCACAGTGGAGTTCAGCAGATGAGAGTCACGCCCTGTGTTGCACTGTTCTGCATCACAGCAGTTCAGACCCACACACTCAGCACACTTTAGACACACGTGATCCAACACAGCAGAATGTTTATTAGCAAAAATAATTTATTCCACTAACACAAGCATAGACACCACGTGCAGAGACCCCGGCTCCTTCTGGCGCAGCAGCCTGGCACCGGGAACAGAGCACAAACCAACCACCACTTTTAAAGTGAAGAAAATGAAACCAACCCAACCCTCTCATGACAATTAAAGATAAATGTTTCTCCTCCACCCATCCCGGAGCAGAGCGTCCTGCAGACCTCAGCCTGGGGGCGACACACTGAGCTAAAGGTCTGGGTTGGGACCAGCCAAGTAGGGAAGCCGCTCTGCCCCTTACAGCAGACTGGCTGAGACAGATAATGGTGCAGCACCCCTCCCCCCCTCCCAAAGGAATCTGTTCTCTCCAGTGACACACAAAAACCCATGACACCAGGCAACATGGAAGGGCACGTGTGACCCCATCATGTGATGTCAGAATTCCTTTGAGTGGCTTTTTCCAACCCACAAATGCCAGCTCATCAAGGAGCAGGCATGCAACAAGCTGCTCCAGATGCCAGGTCAGTTCAGATGGTTGAGGGGTGCCCGTTAGTAGTTCTGAGTGGGCTAGCATAGCTTCTCATGGGCACAGCCCTGGGAGGCTCAGATACAGTCCAAGCCCCCTCCAAAAACCAAAATCCAGCAGCCCAGCAAGTCAGTCCCTCAGCTCCAGCCTGTATATGGCAAAAGGAAGTTAACTGAGTGAAAATCAGGGAGGAATCCACAAGTGATCTCAAAGCCAATGTTTTGTAGCTCAGGAGTCCAGATTTTTTTTAAAAGGCACATTTCAGAAAAGAGCAAAGAACTCAGCTATCCCAGCCTGGGCTTTAGAAACATCCCGGCAGTCTTAGGTCAGATCCATCAGGACAGCGCAAGCCCACAGAAGGGAGACACAGGAGCCTCACCACTCCCAAAAGCAGCCCCGGGTTACGCTGGACAAGGCAGAGAGGCTCTGGGCAGATGTTCTCAAGCACCAAGTGGGGGATGGGAAGAGTGATCATAGGTTGCTCCCCATCCCCAAATTCCAGAGCTGTCCCCGTTTCTAGGCACCGGTCCTGCCCATCCTCCTCCCCAGTTTTGGGATGAAAAAGAAACAATAAAAAAGGGGGGGAGATGATAAAAACCAGGTCAGGCTGGCTGTCACCCATCATTGCTGTAGGAGCCCCACCAGCGGTGGTGTGAGTACAGATCCACCACTAGTATTTTTACAGCTGTCTGACCAGGGTTAGACGCCACAGTGGCAGAAGCACAGGCAGCCAATCTACATTAGCTCTCCGGCTGGCAATGGAGCACAAAACCACACCACAGACAAGGCCATAGAGCTAACCCAGCAGGTCCCCTAGGGTAAGATTTGCAAAGGTGACCAGTGATTTCAGATGCTAAACTTGACATGCCTTGAAAAGAGCTGGATTTTCAGCCTATGACAGTAAGGCCCTTTCGAGGCCTCTCAAGCAGGCTGAACAAAATTCCTGGTAACTTCTGAAAAGCTTGGTCCTAACTTGTAAGTAGTTGCATGCACCCTTTGAAGAAAGCCTACGGGTACCAGGGGCTACATTCAGAACAATCAACAAGAAATGCTCCTTCACCCAGTGTGCAGCCAGCCTCTGGATCTCACCAGCCCAAAGGTCATTTGCACAGTGCTAGCAGACCTCACTCTAAACAATGCACAAACAAAAGGACAGGGGATGGGAGGCCGCGAAGAGCTGGCGTATGAATGGGGATAAGTTAAGCGACTCTTGCAATGCCATGATTTGCATTAGGATTCTCTTTCCTCAGCTCAACGGTGACTCCAGTACAATGGGTTTCATAGAAAGGTTGAACAAAGTGACAGCATCTGCAGGCTGGTGAGATGCACTAACGCTAAGGGTCAGAGATCGAATGCTCTGGGCTGACGGTGCTCACTATACAAGGACATGGGAGGGAATATTCCCAGTACTGAACAAGCGCCCAGGTGCATCTGGGAAATTTGTGTCCAATTCTGGGTGCTCGGATTGCAAGACCAAAACACAGCACCCGAATGCATGGCTGGGCACCCTAATGGAGGTGCCCATGCTTGCATGCTGAAGCAGGTGGGAACAAAGTGGAGTAATGGAGCAGCACAGGACTTCCTGGTAGGTTCTATGGCTTTTTATTGTACCAGGGGAATTTGGCTCTAAGGCAGCCCCACCCACAGTGCCAAAACGAAGAGTTCCAGTTTCTTCCCAGTTTCACAAGCACTATAATATAGGGTGGGGGAACTGGCAAAGCCCCCCACCTCCTCCCACTTCTATTTTTAAAGCATCATGGTAGCAGCAAATCTGCCTGCAAGACTTTCAGAGAGGTGGCCCGTTGGCCCGAGCATGCCCCCAGCAGGTGAAACACAGCACAGGCTGACACAGAACCCTGCCAGCACTAATGCCCCCGCATACACAGGAGAAGGCTGGGGACAGCCTCAACATGACAGGTCAAGGTGGCACAGAATAAGATGCTCCAGCAGAATGATCTGTGGTCAGACCAAGGGTCCGTGTCCTTTCCCACCCACCTCTGTGCTCATGTGTGCTCTGGGCTGCAGGGAGGCTGGACGTAACAGCTGTTCTGGGTTAACGCAGCGACTCCTCCCCTTGAGCCCTGAACTTCAGAAGCCAAATGCCGATTGGTGAGTCTGACCCCTGTGGCCATTTCTCTCTGTCTCTCTCACAAATGCACAGCCAGCATAGAAGGAACCCAAGACTGTGGAGCAGGTGGTATTTCAAGACAGGATTGAGATGCATTAGGATAAGGAGCACAGTGGCTCATGACACAAATAGTACATGGAGGTGGGGGGAGCGTTACAGGTCAGGATTACGGTGAACTGGCTTAGCTCTGGCTACACGGCTTCCTCAGCACCTGTCTGTGTTATGTGTATCTCCAGCCAGTGGCACCGCAGTCCCTTATTTGTGGGGGGTGTCACATACACCCTGAGCATAGTGCGAGAGCGCCTTGGGTTGAGTGGGTTAGTGATCCTGGCCTACAAGAGTGAAGGAATCATCTGGCAAAGAGAAAGTTCTGCACCCTCTGGGGCAGCCTGGGCGCTTTGGGCTGGATTCACCTTCACCGCGGTGCAGCAGGAAACAGACCAGAAAGGAGACCCCCCAATCCTTACCAGTGGCTGAGCTACTGTAAACAGGGAGGCAGCTAGAACTCCCCACACCTCTCTCAGTTCACTCCGTTCTCCAGCCCCCCACCCTGACCCGACAGCGGCTCCGCTAGAAGTCTCTGAGGAGCTCGGGTGGCTTGGTAAGGCTCTTGGATCCCTGAAGAACACCCTGTCATATCTGTCTGATGGGCGGCCCCATGTCCGTGTGGCCAGCGGTGGCAAGATCCAGAAGCCGTCCAGCTGCACCCACTGCCCTAGCAACCCTGACGGAGAAAGTCAGACGCTTCTCCGGCCACAGACCCCCGGAAGGAATCATTAGCACTTGACCTACACCATCACACACACACACACACACACCCCGCTGCTCCCCTCCCCCGCCTCATGCCGTGGGGAAGCTGGGGCGGCCCTTGCGGTGCCTCGTGCGCATGCGGAAGAAGGTGTACATGCCCAGCAGGCACATGGAGGAGAGGAAGTACAGGATGATGCACAGGCTGACGTCCAGACGGGAGAAGCCCACTCCCAGCATGCGGAACCAATGGCTCCTCCTCAGGGTGTCCCCTTCGTCCTCCTCCAGGGCCCCGATGAGCTGCTTGGAGCCCAGCCCCCGCTGCCTCAGGCGCTCCCAGGCCGCAGCATAGTCAAAGGCCTGGTGGCTGTCGTCCGCCAGCAGCAGCGGGATGGTGTCCCTCTTGCTCAGCTGACGCCCCTTGTTGGCCGCCACGGCCGCAGCCTTCAGGGCTTTGCTCTTGTAGTGCAGCTCGCTGAAGGAGTCCAGGTCCACAATGTCCTCCTCCAGCTCCTGCATCTTGGGGTTCATCCGGACGATGCTTGGCTTCCGTGGTCCCGAGAAGCCTCGTCTCTCCGAGCCACCCACCTCCATTCCCACCCCTGCACCCTCCAATTTCCCTGGTCTCCTTTCTTCCCCCTCCCCATTCCCTCCTTTCTCTTCCCCCTCCTCTTCCCCTTCCCCATTCCCTCCTTTCTCTTCCCC
>NW_020664561.1:12513474-12522773 GCF_002925995.2 Terrapene triunguis | reverse complement strand
CCCTTCCCCATTCCCTCCTTTCTCTTCCCCCTCCTCCCCTCTCCCATTCTCTCCCTCCTCCCCTCTCTCTTCCTCCTCGTCGTCCTCCTCCTCTCCTCTCTCTTCCCCCTCACCCATGGCCCACTCTCCAGCTCCCTCCTTTGCCTCCCGGCTGCGCCTGACCACCAGAGCCGTCTCGGGCTCCGTGTAATTTAAGAAGATGTTGATCGGGGAAAAGTAGGCCTTGAGGAACTGCAGCACGGCTGCCTCGTCCCACACTTGGCGCCTTTTGACCACACTGTGACACGGATGGCACAGTTCCGGGGGAGGCCACTGCAGCTTGGGGAATTGGGGGTCCTCTGTCTCGGTACCTGGATAAATCAGATGGAACAAAGGCCTCAGACACAGTCCCACCAGGGGCTTCAGCAGCAGGACGGTCCCAGTACAATAACCACAGCATTTAACATCCACCCCATAAGCCCTGAAGGAAAGGGAGTAGCCTCTGTGCCTTATGGATCTTACAGACACACCCCAAACCTGCCCAAAGCCCTCCAGCCTTAGCCGGCTCTCCCCTTGCTAGCGTGAGACTCACAGCAGGGGGCACAGTTCCAGTGGGATTCGCACATCGCCTTGACTGGGAGGTCACGCACAACTCGCCTGCAGGAGCAGCTCCACTTGCTCACGTGCCCTTCAGCCACCCTGAGGGGCAGGGAGCGGGCATGCAAGAACCCCCAGCCTACCCTAGTGCCAAGAACAGGCTCTTGTAGCCAAAAGCTGCAGCCCCTTGAGACTTGGGAGTCTCCTCCCTGCCCCCTCGCCCCCCAAATGACCAACCGGAGCAGGAACCATCACCCCACAATTGGACGAACGCTGATAGGTTCCCCCAGGCTTCAGTGGGCTCTGCCCTCTCTCTGCCAGAGTCCCTGGGTGTCAGCCTGGGCCACATCCTTGGGCCATGGGCGTTCCAGGTGAATGCTGTGAGCTGGGGTGGAGGATGCTATGCCCCCCCACCGGGGGAGGCTGCACTGACAAGCAGGAAGTCATTCCCCCCTTCCTTCCCCTGCCTGGCCACTCTTGCTCCCTCTTCCTTCTCAGCTGCCAGCTGCTTTTGTCCCAACTCCCCCAGAACTGGGCTCTAGAGGCTCGTGTGCGAAGGGGGAGGGGCAGCGTCTGCACGCGAATGGAGCATTTGGAGAATCGTCTCGTCTCGGGAGGAGGGTCCTCCCAGGGCACGTGGCAGCTTTTAAAGCCCCCTGCGGGAAGCCGGATAAGATTTAACTGCCTCTCTGGGGCGGTCTCTGGCTCAGCACCACCAGCTGCCTGTTCCCTTCACCTCAGGGGTCTGTGATCCCTCCCCACGGCCTTCCGCCAGCCCCCTGCCAGGCTGCAGAGTTAACCTTTGTGGCTGCTTTCAAAGAAGAAATGAATGGACAAAGCCGGCCCGCGGCATGCAGGCAGAGCGCTCTCGCAGCTCCCTGTGCCCCAGGCTTCCCCCTTCAGCCCGGCTCCCCCTGCAGTTATCAGTCTGCGAGGAGAGACGCCCCCTCACTGCGCAGCAGTGGCAGGGCAGGCACAGCGTTACTGGGGAGCTGAGTCAGCCCAGCCTGTGCTTTACAAGCCAAGGCACCAGCCGGCCCACGAGGTTCATCTCAAATTCCAACCTCCCTGCAGTCAGCTGTCCCCATGACCCTGTCCCCCATCCCTCCCCAGATACGGCCAGAGGGTCTGGACTCCCTGCACTGGGGGCTAACTTCTCCCTCAGGCGCCTCTCACCCCATCTTCCTCGGCCAATGCCAGCCTCACCAGCAGGACACACCTCCCCTTACCTGCCAGCCGAGCGTTGACCCGGTTGTGTCTTGACCAAAGCCAGAGGGCTGCCTCGTCCACGCTTCTCACTTTGTCCATGGACTCCGCTGCCATGCCCTCAAAGTGCTGTGCGCACTCCCGGCAGCCAAAGAAGGACTGGACGTAGCCGCGCATAGCACCAAGGACCTCGAGCGGGTCTGGATGGGGAGGCAAGACAGCTCAGTCGGCGCAGCACGCTCGGCTGGGGAAACCCTGGCAACTCAGAGAAGCACTGTGCCCGGTGGCCTCCCTGCCGTCCACGCTGCCCAGAGGAACCCAGGTTCTTTGCAGAGTGCTAGCAATTCGAGGCCGGGTGGGTCCACGGGACCAGCCAGCTCAGGATCACAGCGCCATGGAGCAGGTGGCTTCAGCTACACTGAGAGGGCTGTGTGGGGCCCAGCACGGGGCTTCCAGTGGAGTGTGAGACGCTTAGCGCATTCAGCCCCACCTGCACTGGGAGGCGCTGGCACGGCACCATGGGACACCACGGCACCCTGAACCAGGCTGGGCAAGGGGATCCTGAGGGAAACCAGCAGAGACGCCGAAGGCTGGCTCTGCAGTCGGGCTTGTATGTCCTGTTTAAGAAACATCCCCTGTGACCCAGCAGGCCCTGGGGCTAGCGTTCAGCTGTCACTAGAGAGCCACACTACAGAAGAGCTAGATACTATTATTGCTAGCTGTGATCTGCCCCTCCCTGAGCCAGAGGGGCTGGCTGAGCGGAGACAGCAGCACATTTGGCCCTGTGGCAGGAGAGAGCGCTGTGCACAGCTGACTGATGAGACGGTGCTAAGATTCCACACGGGAGCGCAGCCCCCTTGGCGGGCTGGGAAGCTCAGCGCTCTGACCCAGACTTAGGAGAAGTGGCAGCCAACCACCTGACATGAGAGCTGCAGAACGCTCACGCTGGGGGATCCAGCAAGCCACAAGATACAGGCTTTAGATACAGGTGCTAGGCATGCAAGGTGGGATGAGAGGAGATTGGGGCATTACAATGGGCTACCTAGTGTGAGGCTTACCGACTCCCTGGCTACGGGGATGGCCGGAAGGGACTTTCCAACCAGGGACTGCAACCCTTCTAAAACCCCAGGACTGCCTTCAGCTTTCTGGCCTGAGTCTACCTACCCCCACCCCATCCCGTTTCCCATGGAGCAGCAGCTCCCGGAAATTCCCGAGCTACGGCCAAGGGGAGCTATCACGGTGCTTCCCACACCCCTTTCTCTATGGCCAAGAGCTAGATCATCCGGCACGTTCAGAGTGGGACGTGCACAGGGTCGCGTGTTTACCTGTGCCCAGCCTGCGGTGTCTAGTCGCCTGCACTGTCAGGAGGTGGAAGAGGGTCCAGAGGGAGCAGGGGTAGCCTCGGAAATGAGGTTCGCTTCCTTGGCAACCCACCCACGTCACGTTGTTCGACAGCACCGCCGGGGCTTGACCCTGATGGGGAGAGAGACAGGCAGACAAAGAGTAACAACCTCAGGGTTAACGCGGTGGGCAGGGGAGGGACAGCAGACGGGGACTGAGAGAAAAGGACAGGGGAAGGCAGATGCGTGCACACACTGCAGGGCTAAAGGGAAATCATCTCTATGCGACCCACCTCTTTTCTGTTGGTCAAGACCAGCTTCAAGGCACTGTAGGGAATCCTTGATCCTCTCACGTTCCTCAGCCACCTGTCCACAGAGCGCAGGAAGTTCTGGACAAAGGGGCGGCCAGGAAAATACTACAGCAAGAACAGAGCGAGGAGGAAATACGTTTAACGACAAAAGCCTTGCTACCCATTATGGTCGACGTGAACCCAGGCACGGGAGAGATTCCTGCTTTGATTCCAGGGGACATTTTGAGACCTTTACTGAGCATGATGGCTAATAGGACACAAATCATCCTACAGTGATAAAGTCAGGATCTTAGCAATACTATCATGTCCCCATATGCCCTTTGCTAGCCTCTCTCAGGTGGGAAACGGAGTGAGTCCCTGATCATGAGAAACTCTCGGCGACTGCAATGCCAGCCTCTCCCAGCAGGAGTCGCTGCAGAGAATGGTGCAGGAGCACTGGCTGTGGGGAGCTCACAGCTACACTAGTCTCAGGCTGTCCAGCTTGGTATGAAGCCTCCCCCCCCAACGATCCAAGCAGCCAGCACTGGGAAGCCCTTTCATTTGTATTCAAGCTGCCACCATTGTGAACAAGTCAGCCCTGTGGGCCAACAGCCAAGATCCAAATCTCAATCGTAACTCCAAATAGTCTCCGAGGAACACGAAAAGCTACTTTGACAATAAGTCAACACAAATCCGATTAGTATCAGCACTTTAAAACCGCAAGCGCTCCAGGGAGGGGGGGAGCGAGTGACTGGGGCGAGGGGGGGAGACCCACCTCAGGGACAAACATAAAGAGAGGAGACAGTGTAGATGGGTAAAACCAGGAGGCGGGGACCCAGGAAAGTGTGGGGGGAATGAAAGCAAAAGGGTCTAGCCTCCATGGATACCCCGTTATGCTAGACAATAAACAAACACAGGGAACTGACATTTCTGCTGGGGAGCCCCCCCTCACTCCTCCAAATCTCCTTTCAAAGGCTCCCGTGGGATACTGGAGATTTGGGGTGAGGTTTAGCAGGTGACCTGTTCTAAAATAAATGCTTCTCTCCCCGCAGGCCTACACGTCCCTGGGAAACGCGCTAGATTTAAGGATCAGAGTCTGGACAGGCAGAGAAGGCAAATTCCCTGCAACTGTCAGGAATGTGGGAATCCTGGTGACATTGCTCCGTCTAGTGGCCTAAATCTGAAACATCTTGCACTGAGCACAAAACTGTTTCCTCTAGACTATGGTACACACCCAACCACCAGACTGAGGAGGCAGAAGGGGGAGAGGTTGCAAAAGAATCATTCCCCTCCCCATCTATACCTCCACATGCACCCATTCCCCTTCCCTCCCATCCATACCCCATTCCATCCTCACACACATGCCCGCCCCATTCCCCTCCCCATCCACACCCACATCCCATTCCATCCACATACACACACCCATTCCCCTCCCCCTCCCCACCCTTCCACCCCCCCATGCCCCTCCCCATCTATACCTCCACACACACCCATTCCCCTTCCCCCCCACCCACACCCCATTCCATCCACACACACACACACGTGCCCCATTCCCCTCCCCATCCACTCACCCACACTCCATTCACCTCCCCATCCATACCCACATCCCATTTCATCCATCCACACACAAACCCACCCCCCATTCCCCTCCACACCCACCCACCATTCCCCTTCCCATCCACCCACCCACACTCCGTTCCCCTCCCCATCCACACCCACATCCCATTCCATCCACACACACACCCATTCCCCTCCCTATCTATACCCACACACTCACTCTCCTCTTCTGTTCCCCTCCCAACGCACACCCCATTCCCCTCCCCATCTATACCTCCCACACACACACACAACCCATTCCCCTCCCCATCTACATCCACCCTCCCCCGCAACATCTCTGAGCTTTGCAGGGAGGGAGGGAGGGAGGGAGCTTGGTTGGTGAACTGGGTTCCTTGTGCTATTTCGGTCTTGGACTCTCTGTTCCCTGCATCTGAACAGCTTTGTCTCCTAATCTGGAGCTGACATTACTACAGCTGTCTGACACCAAACACATTTCACAGTATAGACTGGTCCCCTGAAGATTCCAGAGCCTGGGGGGCTGGTGTAGCAACCTCCCCCCCCCCAACACACACACAGCCGCCCTTCAGCTGTCTGAGGATCGAACACAGCCTGCACTCTCCTGGGGGATTGTATTTTGAAGGGGAAGGTGGCAGGGTGGGGTATTCATTTAATGAAATCTTCCATGCTCAAGAAAGTGAGAGAGATTGAGAGCATTAGCTAAAGCCAGGCCGCAAGCAAGCTAGGTGTTAAGCAGGCTTCAGCACAGCCATGCCAAAGCACCTCAGGCCTGACTCACACGGCCACTGGCTATTCTAGTCCTGCCCTCCTCACACACTCCTTCCAACGCACCTCAGTCCTGCCCCGCACCATCCCTGCTAGTCTTAGTCCTGGTCCCTTCACAGGCACAGCCGGCCAGTTTTGTTAATCATGCAGCAGTTGGGCAATTAGGTAAAAAGTAATAAAGGTCTAAGCTGAGAACCCAAGACTCATTGCACTAGTGACCCACATTTAGATGAATAAGTTTTAAGGCAAGAAGGGACCATTACAACCATTTATCTGACCTCCTGCATAGTGCTGGCCACAGAACCACACCCAGTAATCTCTGCATCAAGCCCGTAACTAGAGCATCTCCTTTAGAAACACATCCAGTCTTGATTTAAAGGCTTCAAGTGATAGAGAATCTACCCTGTTCCCAGATAAGCTGTTCCAATGGTGAATCACCTTAATTTTGTCTGAATGTGTCTAGTTTCTGACCACTGGATCTCGTCAGGCCTTTTTCTGCTCCATTAAAGAACCCTCTATGATCAGAAATGTCTTCCTCACATAGGCACTGACTCCGGGGCTGGAGCACCCATGGGAAAAAAATGGTGGGTGCTGAGCCCCCCTACCAGAACCTCCCCCAGTGCCTCCTGCCCGCCAGGGGAGCCCCACCAATCAATGCTTCCCTCTCCCTCCCAGTGCCTACCACGGATCAGCTGTTTCGTGGCATCAGGAGGCACTGGGGGGAGGAGCGAGGGCGCAGCACGCTCGGGGGAGGAACTGGGCGGGGAAGGGGCGGGAAGAGGGGGGGCAGGGGTGGAAAGAAGTAGGACAGAGATGGAGCCTTGGGGGAAGGGGTGGAGTGGGGGGAGGGCACGGGCGGAGCCAGGGGGAAGCACCCCCCAGCAGATTAGAAACTCGGCACCTATGCTTTCTCATCTTTTAGACCAGGGGAAGGCAAACTATGGCCCGCGGGCCGTATCCGGCCCATCAGGGCTTTCAATCTGGCCCGCAGGATTGCCAGCCCCGTGGTGCAGTGGGGCTAAGGCAGGCTCCCTGCTTGCCCTGGAAGCAGCCGGCACCACGTCCCTGTGGCCTCTGGGGGGGCGGAGGGGGGAAGGAGGAGGAGGAAAGGGGAGGACGAGGACAGAGGGCTCCGTGCGCTGCCATCGCCTGCAGGCACCACCCCCCGCAGCTCCCATTGGCTGGGAACAAGGAACCGCAGCCAATGGGAGCTTCGTGGGTGGTACCCGCAGGCGAGGGCAGCACGCGGCAGAGTAGCCTGCACTACCCCACCCCCAGGAGCCACTGCCAGACATGCCTGCCACTTCCGGGAGTGGCGCGGGGCCAGGGCAGGCAGGGAGCCTGTCTTAGCCCCGCTGCATGCCACTGCCACCCTGGAGCCTCTTGAGGTAAGTGACGCCGGGCCGGAGCCCGCACCCCAAACCCCTCCTGCACCCCACACCCCCTTCTGCACCCCAACCCCCTTGCTGCACCCCTCTGCACCTCAACCCTCTACCGTGAGCCCCCTCCTGCACCCAACCGCCTGCCCCAGCCCTACATTCACGGCCCTTCCTTCAGTTTCCCCCCCAGATGTGGCCCTCGGGCCAAAAATTTGCCCACCCCTGTTTTAGACCATGATCAAGTCACCTCTCAGCCCTCTCATGGAGAAACTAAACAGACTGAGCTTCTTACATCTCTCACTATAAGGCACGTCTTCTAGACCCTGAATTATTCTGGCAACTATTTTCAGAACCCTTTCCAGTTTTTTAAATCAAACCCAAGTTTCCAAAGGAAACGGGCTCGTGTGCAAGAGGTCCTTAATGATCCCTTGCTATCACAATCTCACTGCATCCTGCGTGAGGAGAGTTCTTTCATTCTGTGAAAGAGGATTTCCAAAGGTAAGTTCTGGAGGGTCACATAGGAGACAATATACGGCCGCCAAGCCACATATCTGCCATAGCAAAGCAGAGGTGCCTATGCCACTTCAAAGCCGTTCACTGCAGAGGGCATTGCTGTGAGTGTACTTACCGGTGTAGCCAATGCAGATACTTAAGGTAGGGGTGGGAGCAGGAGGAAAGAAGTTGCATCGGGGGGGGGGGGGGGGGGGGAGAGAACCAGCCACGGTGGTGCCATCTTGCAGGAGGTTCAGGGGGAAGTGGCTATGGTGAATGGCTGAGCACGGGTGGGCGGGGTTTCAAAAGGCATGGCTCATGTCCAGGCTCGAGGCGATTGGTCACGTCACCAGTGAAGGTTTGGGAAGGGCACATATAATTTTCATGCCCGGCCCAGGGGACGATGCAATTCCAATTTCCCATTTATCTAAACAAAGGCTCTGTATTCACAATCAGAGTTCAAGCGGAGTTAGGGACTAGGGCCAAGCAACCAGAACCGAGGGGGTTAGAGGCTGGCTGAGGCAGAGCAGCGCTCGAGCCATCCAGGGTGTCGTCACAAGGGCTGCTACGCAGGCCGGAATGTGGGGTGTGCAAACGGTGTGGAGACGGGTTTCTCTGGAGACCTGTTCAAGCAGAGCGCATGAGGAGATATGCCCAGCTTCGTTCGCTACAGGATTCAATTACCAGCCTGCCCTCCTCTAATCCAACTGAAGGGGAGGCCCAGTGACTGCCACGGTGTCAAGTGAAGCCCCAGCAAAGGCCCTGTGTCCACTCTCAGCATGAGGGGGCTACAGACGGCACAGGCCTTGCCTGGCTGATGACTCCTTAGCGCTCACCTTAGCCAGCACTGCCACAAAGTCCTTCAGGGCCCTCACCCGCTCTCCCGTTAGGACAGAGAACCGGGCCACCTCTACCCGCAGGGCATAGTGCAGCGCGGACTCCAGGTCAGCCATGTACACCTTTGAGCTGGAGAGCAGAGGAGAAAAACGGCATTAACAACCGGCTGAGCCTGCCTGCAGAAAGGGGGTCCTTGGCCCCTGCTCCAGTGAGGGACCTCAACTGTATCCCCGCAGGATCCACCTGGGAGGAGGAGACCCCTCATTACAGCTGCGAGTCCTGGCCCCTTCTCCCACGAGGGGATGGCAGAATTCAGTCACGACCCACAGTCTGGCTTCACCCTGAGAGAGGCCAAGGTTAGCTCAGCCTCCAGCTTCATTCAGCCCCCGTAGTGCCCTCACTAGCAGCATGGCACTCACCCCTGTGGGGCTAGGGTCAAAGGGGCCTGCTCTCTTTATTTTGCAGCATCAAGAGGAATAACAATGGTTGTGTTTTACAGCCGCTCCTCACCCCCACCACATCACAGCAAAACCAACAGCCAAGGGCCTGCCAATCCACAGCTAAAGCAAAGGAGGGACGGTGGGCAGATAGAAACGGGGGGGGGGGAGGGACTATACCCAGGACCCCAACACGGTACAGATGCCAGCAGAATGCGCCACACCACAGAGCTTGCAGGCCTCCTCTGGGGGGAGAAAGGCAATGAGCTCTCCCTTCCTGCTGCAGAGCAGGGGAACACCTCCAGCGTCCCTAGTCAGCGAGGTGGGCTGGGGGAAGGGATGGGGCAAGGAGCAAGCAGCATGACCAGGGCCGGCTCCGGCTTTCTGGCCGCCCCAAGCAAA